>NC_053177.1:2153781-2353570 GCF_004115215.2 Ornithorhynchus anatinus | reverse complement strand
TCCTCACCATCCCTCGGTCTCCTATCCCGCCATCGACCCCTGGGCCACGTCCTCCGCGTCCTGGAATGCCCTCCCTCCTCACCTCCGATAATCGAATTCTCTTCCCCTCTTCAAATCCCTACTTAAAGCTCACCTCCTCCAAGAGGGCTTCCCAGACTTAGCTCCCCCCTTTTTCCCTCTGCTCCCTCTACTCCTCCCTTCACCTCTCCACAGCTAAACCCTCTTCTCCCAAATCATTACTCATTACCATCAGTAATTCCTGGGTGACTGTCGTGTAGGGGACATTTACTTGAGAATGCAAAATAAAATTTTTAACTAGATGATTGGTCCCCTAGGCTTTTCCCTTTACTGCTAATCTCTTGTGGGGAGCTCATCCACTCACCGCCATTCAGCAATCACATTTGGGCAGAGGAATCCCAAGTCTCTCTCCCTCTATTTTTCACTCTCCACTCCTGCCCTCTCCACCCAATCTCATATAATTCCTCCTGTCTCAGGATATCTCCACTTGAGATACCCTAAAGGCAAACTCAAAACTGAACTTCTAATCTTCTCTCTACATCTTCCTTTTTCACCCGACTCTCTAGGCCTCAAGGGCTCTCCATCACCTTGCCCCTTCCTACTTTTCCTCCCTCTCTCTTTCTAGTGCCCACCGCCGCACGCTCCGCTCCTATGCCGCCCAACCTCCTGACCGATCCCTCGGTCTCGCCTATCCCGCCGTCGACCCCTGGCCACGTCCTCCCGTTGGTCCTGAATGCCCTCCCTCCTCACTTCTGACAATCGAATTCTCTTCCCCTCTTCAAATCCCTACTTAAAGCTCACCTCCTACAAGAGGCCTTTCCAGACTGAGCTCCCCCCTTTTTCCTTCTGCTCCCTCTACCCCCCTTCACCTCTCCACAGCTAAACCCTCTTCTCCCCCCTTTCCCTCTCCTCCTCCCCTTCTCCTGTCCCACCCCCTCAGCACTGTGTATATCTTCATCACCCTATTTATTTTGTTTATTTTGTTTAATGAGATGTACATTACCCTGATTCTATTTATTTGCCATTGTTTCTATGAGACGTTCTTCCCCTTGACTCTATTTATTGCCATTGTTCTTGTCTGCCTGTCTCCCCCTATTAGACTGTAAGCCCGTCAAAGGGCAGGGACTGTCTCTATCTGTTGTCGGCTTGAACATTCCAATCGCCTAGTACAGTGCTCTGCACATAGTAATCGCTCAATAAATACTATTAAATGAATGAATGAACCTCTTACCTTTGGGCATTTGATATTCACCCCACCGTCAACCCCACAGCACTTGAAGTAAATATCTTTAAATGATATATTATAGATTACTAATTTAATTCTATAAGTGAATAAATAATGAACTATATAAATAAATTTAATTTGTATGTATACTTTTAGAGACTATATAATATAAATTGACATGGATAAATATATAAAAATAAATGATAAATTTATATGAATAAATAAATCTGCTTGCCTCTCTAGACTGAAAGCTCACTGTAGGTAGTGAACTTGCCTGCTAATTTGGATCAATGAATACTCTCGTAAACACTTAATACAATGCTCTGCACAGAGTATGCCCTCAATAAATACCACTGAGAGATTGATTGATTGGTGACTGATTATTTCTTCTTTACCTTGAGCTGTGATCAGATATTTCATTAGGTGATTCTTGTCCCAAATACACCTCATTAATTTAGATCCAAGTGAGATTTTGAATTCCACATTGGTCTGGCACCACACCTAACTTGTTTTTCTGACAACCAATCACTCGATCAATCAATCAATCGTTCTAATCAAGGCCTTACTGTGTGCACAGCATTGAACTAAGTGCTTGGCAGAGTTCAATATAACAGTATGATAGAGTTGTAAGAAACGTTCTCTGTCCATAACAAGATCACAGTCTAAAGGGGGAGTCAGACATCAGTGTCATTCAATAAATGAATTCCTGATATATTTACAGAGTGCTGAGGGGCTGAGGGAGGGGTGTCTAAAGGGAGCAAATCCAAGTGCAAGAGCAGTGTCGAAGAGGGTGAGGGAAGTGGAAATCACAAATAAGAGATTGGTCCCAGTTTTAGAAAAGGTCTACTTGAAGTTAAAAGAATTTCCAATCCATCTGAAAATAATCTTTTTTTGAAAACACCTGCCACATAGGGCAAATTCATTCTTTACAGAATTTGTGGAGCCATTGCCCATTTTTTACTCTATGCTAATACTGATGATTCATTTTTAATGTCTGTTGTAACCTCCGTGTAATAGAATGTAACAAAATTCCTCCACTACGTGAGGTATTAATAACTGTTTCACTGTAGCTGATATTAGCAAGATTGTTTGTGCAAAGAGAAAAAGACTGAAAGTGGACACTAAAGCTTTGCTCCAAGTGACTACCCAGAAACTTGAACAGATTTGGCAAACGGAGAAAGAGCAGAGGTAAGACTTTCAAGGGATGCCTCTATTTGGTGGATTTATTTTGTGTTTTATCCTGTTTTCTACTTTGTTTTCATGCCAACAAACATTCCAGAGGGATGTGTGTGTGTGTGTGTGTGTGTGTTTTCACTTCTATGCAAACTATTCTCAGCCCGATTCTCACTGGAAGTCAATGAGGTAATTAACAACACAGCCTCTTGAGTATGTCCAGATCCACAGAACTGATGTTTTTATAGCAACAGAAGCTGAAGTCCAGTGGTCAGAATTTATGATGGAGCTGGTCAAATAAAGCCTAGAGGCTCATTCCAACATTCCAATCCCAAGTGACACACTCACCCATTGGACAGTTCATTTATTGAGGGGAAAAACAACCAGATTTACCCCGCAGTTCTGAACTGACTTCAAGCCTGCTGCAAGTGTAGCCAGCAACTGTTAGAATTGTTGAGCTTGCTTATGGCACTGGGGCTGGAATGGAATCCAGGGTTGCTGTGGGAGAAGGTACAGCAATTTGCTGTCTCTGAAAGTTTTTCTTCCTTCCTCATTCTTTACTGTGTGCAGTCCAAACAAGTCCAAACAAGCTATTTACTGAATACCTCACTAGCCAGAATGATTGTCATCCCTGATTTATATACTGACAGTGGATGTTTAATTTTGTCAAATACCAAAATATCAATATCGTGAGTAAGGACAATGAATCACAGAAATGATCAGAGTTTCTTTTCTAAGTTTTTGGGCTGGTTTGATAGTCTTCTTTCAGTAGTACAGTCAGGTCTCCTATCTCACGTTAGCACATTTGAAAATATCTGTAGCTTATTTATTGATTTACATTAATGTCTGACTTTCCCACTAGGCTTTAAGCTCCTTGTGAGCAGGGACCAGGCCTACCAACTCCCCCTTCTAGACTTTGGACCCGTTGTTGGTTAGGGATTGTCTCTGTCCATTCCCGAATTGTACTTTCCAAGAGCTTAGTACCGTCTTCTGCATACAGTGAACGCTCAATAAATATGATTGAATGAAAGGATGTTACTTTGTACTCTCCCAAACACCTAGTACCATGATCTGCACAGAGTAAGTGCTCATTAAAAATGATTGATTTACTGATTGATGTTAGCTGTGGTTTCATGTTACAGGAACCTCATTCTATGGAAAAAAAAATAACATTATGATACTCATGCTTTGATCAGTGCCTCCCAGCCCCCCTCCACCTCCTCAGCACCGCCCCACCCACCAGCCCAATACAGACATACACAGAACCATTTCTTCACACGCACAGCTTCTATGGGTTTCAGCTTTTTAATCATATTATTACTCTATTTTTATTGTGGCACTTATCAAGTACTCACTGTGAATTAGGTTCCATGGTTGATAGAAGATTGGCAGATGAAAAACTGCACCTGTACTGCATGAGGCTCACAATGCATCCAATCTACCTTGAATAGATAAGGAGTCTGAGGTCTGGAAAGTTAAATGATTTGCTCACTGTCACCCAGCAAGGCAGAGACACAGCTGCAACTAGACCCTAAGTCTCCTAATTATTGTCCTATGATCTTTCTATGAGTCCGCACTCCCAAGACACACAAAGAACATTCCCAATTCTTCAGTCTTCAATAATCTTCTGTTCATACTATTTAATCGAAATTGGTGTTGGAGGAAAACTGACTGTACTGATAATTTTTCATTTTCTGTCAGGAATGTCTATTTCCTGTGGATGATGATGGCCTCTAGTTATTTTGCCTTTTCAGGAATATGATCCAAAAAGACTATTCCCTGCACTTTCTGACAATATTTAAGCAATGGGATAAGGATATTCAGAAAACTGAAGAATGCAAAGAAAAATTAGGTGTAGGTATCATACTTTATTTCTTCTAAAACAAATATTTGAATATTCTGTGTTTAAAATGAACCATGAAAAATACAGCAGCTCAGCACCAGGGTTTAGGTTTTCTAGCCTGATGGAAGACCAAGGAACAAACTGGGTACCTTTTCATCCCATCTTTTCTTGTACCTCATTATTTATTATAATAATGATAATAAAAAATTGATAATAACAATTGTAGTATTTCATTCAACCAGTTATATTTGTTGAGCGCTTAATGTGTGCAGAGCACTGTACCAAGTGTTTGGGAATGCACTGTACTACAAAAAACAGTGACATTCCCTGCCCACAAGGAACTCACAGTCTAGAGGTGGGAAGATAGACATCTATACAAGTAAGTAAAATTCCAGATAGGTATATTAGTTTGGGAGTGGGAGAGAGCAAAGGGAGCAATTCAGGGTGACGCAGACGGTGTGGGAGATGACAAATGAATGAATGATGGAGCACTGAATGAAGCACTTGGGAAAGCCTCGTAGTGTTGGAAGACACTTACCCTACCCGCCATGAGCTTTTGATCTAATCAGCAAGGCAGTCCCGAAATGACTAACAGACAGAAGAGGAAAAAAACGGGATATGGAGATGAGTAAGTGGAAATGGAGATGGAGATGAGTAAGTGGTTGAAAAGGGCATTATTCTTCAACTACAAGAGATTCTACTGCGTGTTTGAGCGAGAATTTAACCACATGCTTTTTCTGACAATGCAAGCCTGCCTGCAAGCCACAGTGCAGTCACTTATGGAAGCTAAGTCTCTACACTGGTGAATGGCTCAGCCTTGCGTATGGTGGGTACAGCAACCCGAGTTATATTATCATGCAATTCTGTAAGAATGCATTCCTTGCATTTTAGAAGAACTAGGTCTTAACTTGTCTGCTTATTCAAGGGATTACTAAATTAGTGTATGACAATTTTTTTAAAAAAAGATAAATTTCTAGAATTTTACTCTTCCAGAGCAAGAGAATACATCACAGTTACTTTGACTTTTGTATTTTAGAAGCTGATTTATGAACAACAAAAAGTTTGCCAGCAATTAAGATTGATTCAGAGCCAAAGGCTGAATACAATTAAGCAGATATGTGAACAATTTTCAAAGGTATGGTGAATCATATTAGTGCCCTTGTTATTTGCAGAGGTAACATGTCACCATAGTGGCATGTCCAAAGAGAGCTATTTGTCTTCCGATGAAAATCCTGTCCTTTTCCAGACTTTCCTGTCACTGTAGAAGTCACCACCATGTTTCCCGTCTCACAAACCCATAACCTTGACGTTATCTTTAATCGCTCTCTCTCATTCAACTCACTTATTCAATCCATCACAAAATCATGCCGTTCTCACTTTCACAACATCGCTAAAATCTTCCCTTATCCCTCCATTCAAACTGCTACCACGGTAACACAATCACTCATCCTAACCCACCTGTATTACTTTACCAACCTCCGTGTTGACCTCCCAACCTTCTGCCTCTCCCCTCTCCAGTCCATACTTCACTCGACTTTCTACATTATTATCTTTCTACAGAAACATTCCAGATACCTCACCCTCCTCCTCAAAAGTCTTCAGTGGCTGCCCGTCCACCTCCGTATCAAACAAAACCTCCTCACTATTGGCTTTAGAGCATTCCATCACTTCTCCTTCTCCTACCTCACCTCCCTTCTCTCCTACAACCCAGCCAGCACACTTTGCTCTTTTGGTGCTAATCTCTTCACTGAGCTTCAATCTCACCTGTCTCACTGCAGATCTATGGCCCCCGTCCTGCCTCATGTTTCCCTCCTCAAATACGCCAGAAAATTACTCTCCCCACCCCCACCCCCACCACTACCCTCCTTTAAAGCTTTCTGAAGGCACATCTACTCCAAGAGACCTTCCCTGACTAAGCCCCAATTTTCCTCATCTCCCACTCTCTTCTGGGTCATCCTGACTGGCTCCCTTTGTTCTTTGCCCTCTCCACATCCCAAAGCAATTAGGTATGTATCTGGAATTTAATTTATTTATATTGCTGTCTGCTTATTTCTACTGATGACTGTCTTCCCTCTCTCCCCTCCATAGACTGTGAGCTCATTTTGGGCAGGGATTGTCACTCTTTATTTTTGTACTGTACATTCCCACACCTAATACAGTGCTTGCACAAAGTAAGGGCTTAATCAGTATGATTGAGTGAATGAATGAATGGAATGAATAATTCCCTTGGCCCCCAGATATGGGAGAGGGAGCAGGAAGCCAACGGTGACTCACTTTGTGGTGGTCCTCCTTGAAGACAAAATGAACCAATCAGAGAAAGATTGAGGAGGAACTAATAGGACCAGGTGAGGAGGAAAAGGACATGGGAGGTATGGCACGGGGAAAATAGTGCTGAGGAATCTGGACATACAGAGCACAGGAAGGGCTTGGAAAAGATCGCTGGAGGCCAAAGAGTCCAGCAGCCAGGATTCTGGAAGCATGAGAATCCTGCCCGCAGGTGAGGGGTGTGGGAGAGGGAGACCCAGGGAAAAATGTTTTGAACTGGTTTTGTTTTCATTTGTTATCTTGTTAAGTACTAGGAAATACCGTTGAAATATCAGATCCGGGGGCCTGCCTGCAGTAGGGGCTGAAGGACAAGCTCCGGAAGATGTGGAGACAGGGGGAGCCAGGGAGCCTCAAGCAATGGAGGGAGTTCTTTGCCAGTGGACTACCTGCAGAGAGTCCTGGACAGGGGATGGGAAATGAAATCATCTGGGACCTGTTAACTTCTAGGTTTTTCAGGAGATGCCTAGACGTCAGCCCTACAGTGACAGCAGCAACAGGAGTGCAGGAACTGGGGGGAATAGATGCCTTCAAAATGTTCTTGAGGAGAACGGGAGGAGTGGAGAGCATTAGGATTGAGCAAAGCAGTCCGGGCCCTCCTTCAGTGGCTCTGGAAGCTCATTCATTGTGGATTCGGGGATGGAAATCCTGGATAATGTCACATGCCACAGTGGCAAGTCATGTGCAACAGTAATAGGCTCTTACCTTCCCATGAGACTAGTGGGAAAAATTAGTTTATGCCTCTGCAAGAGTTTGGAGGAATACTGCTGCTCTATCCATTTGGATCTTCCAAGAGATAGGTGAGCTCTAAGTATGCCCATATCCCTTCCACCACCTACCCCCACCCCACTACCTGCTTAGAGAAGCAGCGTGGCTCAGTGGAAAGAGCCCGGGCTTGGAAGTCAGAGGTTGTGGTTTCTAATCCCGGCTCTGCCACTTATCAGCTGTGTGACGTTGGGCAAGTAACTTAACTTCTCTGTACCTCAGTGCCCTCATATGGAAAATGGGGATTAAGACTGTGAGCCCCACGTGGGACAACCCGATTACCTTGTACCTACTCAGCACTTAGAACAGTGCTTGCAACATAGTAATCACCTAACAAATACCAAACTTATTATTATCATTACTATTCACACGCAATCACACACAACCATACATACACACGCTTCTCTCTCTACTCTCCAGATGGTCCATAACCTATTTATGGACTCATTTCGATTAGCCCATTGGATAAAGCTTGGGCCTAGGATTCAGAAGGCCATGTGTTCTAATCCCAGATCTGCCACTTGCATATTCTTTTGACCCTCTGAGACCTTTGTGTTACTTATCTTCTCTTTGACTCAGTTACTTCATCTATAAAATAAAGATTAAGACTGTGAGCCTCATGAGGATAATGGATTGGGTCCGAACTGATGAGCTTACCTCTTTACCGGTTCTCAGTACAATACCTGGCACAAGGAAACACTTCACAAATACTGTAAAAAGTAGCAAATGACACATACCACTTAAAAAAAAACACATCGGTGAAAAGAACCTCACGGGTCCAGAATCTCTTCTTTGGATGGACTCCAGGATACTCCAGGATGCTGATTTGTACATTCCAAGTGCTTAGTACAGTGCTCTACACATAGTCAGCGCTCAATAAATACGAATGAATGAATGAATGAATGAATGAATGAATCCCAGGAGGAATTTGTGCATGGGGGAGCCTGGTTTCATTTGGATCTACAATTAAATCTAAAAGGACAACATCCAGAGGGACCTTTACTCCTCTGTCATACTAAATTCCTAGAGCAGTTTACCTATAGATAAGCTGGAAACTTTACTCCTGAACTTCACGTTGCATGAGATTCATTTGGGATGAAACTCTCACAAATAAAGGGAATAAATTCTTCCAATAGTATGAGGGAGTGGCCAGGTCCTTTCTCCAACAGTTAACTGAGATCGACTCCTTGGGAAAAAATGCTAATCGGTCGCCAAGTCACTAGGACTTTACATCAGTTCCTGCTATAGCCCTGGGAACCTGAAAAACTACTCCAAACCCGGGTGCTTGTAAGCAGTTTTTTCTTTTTTTTTAGGTTGTCTCAGTTGTCTGGTCTCATTTTTGACAGGAGATTGTAACTGAAAAAAAGAAAAATGAAGGGAGGAAGGAAAGGTGGTATGGAGAGGGAAGGAGGAAGGAAGGAAGGGACCGGATAAATGAAGGAGAGAGAGACAGAAAGAGAGAATGTAAAAAAGCTGCTTTATTCCTTCATTTGAGAGTGTGGTTTATATCTTTTTCAAAGTGTAAAATTCCTAGAATTGCTTAGCAAGATGGGTAATTTATGATCACGACTTGAGCACTGAGATGGTTATGCTAGTTAGGTACCAAGTTATGACTGTGTGACTTGTTAAAGTTTTACAAAGATTTACATTTACAAGGGAAAATGTTCTTATTTTTAGGTTAATGAAGAAATGGAAAAGAAAAATGAAATCGTTTTAATAAAATCACAAAATGAAATTGAAAAAGAATTTCTTGCACAACGAAGCAAGATTAGATTGGACAGTGTAAGTAATATCGTCAATCCTTTTTGGTTTACCCAGGCAATTCATCTTAAGATGAACAATTGCTTGGTAATGAGGATCTTCTTTCATTAAACGGGAAAAGCCTTGGAAATATTTCATCACGCCAGATTTTCTTTTCCCAAACATGAATGTTATCACTAAAAAAAGTGGTCATGACTATTCTTTTTCTCTTTAACAGAGAGAGTAAAAGATGGGAAGTTTCCTCATTTGCCTCCAGTCCGTGTAATTTTGAATGCTCTGAGAAGAAAGAATTTATACCTAAGTAATGTGATATAACTGTAACCATTAGCTAAGGGAATTTTAAGTTGTTGCTGTGCTTTAAAAACTTTCAAGTTCCTAAACCTGAAGTTTTAAATAGGTAGTTAATGAAATGCTTGAATCTCTATCATAGAGTCCACCGGTGTAAACAAAAGAATGTCTTATGTATATTACACATCTGAACTGGGTACTTTCGCTTAAATATTACTAACATTGTAAAAATGACAAATGTTTTGGTATTTGGTGAATATTTTTTCAACCTGAACAGTGAAAAAGCCTACTTGGTGCCAATAAAAATTTGGTCGATTTTACATTTGGGTCCTTATTTTAGCATAAATAACCAGAGATCAGTGATAAAAGGTGTGAATGAAAGGCAGGGCACGTGTCTACCAACTCTGGGGTAAGCACTCAGTAAAGGTCACTGATCATTGGTGTGGCATTTGCCAGATCCAAAAAAGGCCCAAAACCACTCTGATGTAGTTAGGGTCCATTTTGTGCACATTTCTAAAATTAATTTAGGAGAGTTACAGAACAGACTTGAAGAGACTATAAGATCAAACGAATCAGGAAACATTGTGACTTAGTGTAAAAAGCACGGGCCTGGGAGTCAGGGGACCTGGGTTCTAATCCTGTCTCCACCACATACCTGGTAGGTATCCTTAACTTCTCTCTGCCTCACTTTCCTCATCTGCAAAATGGGGATTTATTCATTCACTCAATCATTCATTCATTCAATAGCATTTATTGAGCACTTACTATGTGCAGAGCACTGTATTAAGCGCTTGGAATGTAAAATTCGACAACAAATAGAAATAATCCGTGACCAATAAGGGGCTCACAGTCTAAATGGAGGAGACTGTCAGCAAAGAAAAAACAGAACAAAACAAAACAAGCAGACATTATTAAGATTATTAGAATCACAGAGATATACACATCATTAACAAAATCAATAGAGTAATAATGAGTGTATATGAATATGCCCATTGCTGAGGGGAGGGAGTGGGGGAAGGAAGGAGCATGTGAGGGGGGGAATTTGGAGGGGAGAAGGAGCAGAGGGAAAGGGGGGGGCTCAGTCTGGGAAGGCCTCCTGGAGGAGGTGAGTTCTCAGTAGAGCTTTGAAGAGGGGAAGAGAGTTAGTTTGACAGATATGAAGAGGGAGGGCATTGCAGGACAGCGGTAGGACGTGGGCCAGGGGGGAGACGGCCTGACAAGCACGAATGGGGGACTGTGAGGAGGTGAGCGGCAGAGGAGCAGAGTGTGGGAATGAGCCATAGAAAGAGAGAAGGGAGGGGAGGTAGGAGGGGGCAAGGTGATGGAGAACTTTGAAGCCAAGAGTGAGGAGTTTTTGTTTCATGCCAAGGCTGATAGGCAACCACTGGAGGTTTTTGAGGAGTGGAGTGACTTGCCCAGAGCGTTTCTGTATGAAGACGATCCAGGCAGCAGAATGAAGAATAAACTAAAGCGGGGAGAGACAGGAGGAAGGGAGATCTAAGACAAGGCTGACACAATAATCCACTCAGGGTATTATGAGAACTTGTTACCAGCAAGGTAGCAGTTTGGATGGAGAAGGTGGATCTTGGCGATTTTTTGAAGGTGAGACCAACAGGTCTTGGTGACAGATTGCATGTGTGGGGTGAATGAGAGAGCAGAGTCAAGCATGACACCAAGTTATTGGGCCTGAGAGACGGGAAGGATAGTAATGCCATCCACAGTGACAGGGAAGTCGGGGAGAGGACAGGGTTTGGGAGGGAAGATAAGGAGCTCAGTCTTAGACTTGTTGAGATTTAGTTGGCAGGCATCCTGGTGGAGACCTTGCCAAAGGAAGGAGGAGACACGAGCCTGGAGGGAGGGCGAGAGAACAGGGAAGAAGATGTAGATTTGGGTGTCATCTGCATAGAGTTGATAGTTGAAGATATGTTATCTCATGGGCCTGTTACTTGGACTGCAAGCATGGTATGGGGCCTGGTGATCTCGTATCTACCCCCAGAACATAGTTCAGTGCTTGGCACATAGTTAAGCCCTTAGTAAATTCCATAGGCATTATCACTGTTGTCATCATTATCATCATCATCATCATCACTATCACCATCATTATTTTTTTCATTATACTTTTACTAATTAATGCCATGTCAAAGTAAATCCAACATAAATTATTAATCCTACGAATGGCGCTAGATTTAATTATAAAATGTACTGATGGTGATTTCTATGGAGTCAGCAATGGGGGTACAATTTTCCTGAGAGGCTCTGAATGGTTTATGATGTTATTCATTCATTCATTCAATAGTATTTATTGAGCGCTTACTATGTGCAGAGCACTGTACTCAGCGCTTGGAAGGTACAAATCGGTCACAGATAGAGACAGTGCCTGCCTCTACGTGAGATCGACTTATGGAGACCGAGTTAGAGGAGAGAGGTGTGTGGACTAGATTGTAGGAGGGTGCCTGGTAATTGAATGCTTTATTGCTCATGAAAGAGAGTTTCAGTTTGACGCAGACTTGGATGGACAACCACTGTGGGTTCTTGAGGTGTGAGGGAGCATAGACTTTAGTAATGCTGTGAAAGTTGAACTGACAGGATTTGGTGACAGGTTGAATATGTGGGTTGAAGGAGAGATGTGTTGATGATAATGCCAATGTCACTGGCTGGTAAGACAGAAAAGACAGTGGTGCTGTCTACAGTGATGGGAAAACCATTAGGAGGACAGGGTTTGAGTGGGAAGATAAGGAATTCTGTTTTGGACAAGTTAAGGTGGAGATGTCAGGGGGACATCCAAGTAGAGATCTTAAAGACAGTAGGAAAAGCGAGATGCAGAGAGGAGGAGAGGAAGAGGGCTGGAGACAGAGATTTGGGAACCGCCACGTAGAGGCGGTAGTTCGTGGAAGGGGAGTGAAGAGAAGTGGACCCAGAACTGAGACTTGAGGGTTTCCCACAGTTAGAGGATGGCAGGCAGAGGAAGAGTTCATGATCGAAACTGAGACTGAGCAGCCAATGGGACAGGAGGAGAACCAGGAGAGGACAGTGTCAGCGATGCTGAGGTTGGATAATGTTTCCAGGAGAAGGGGTAGGTCAACGGTATTGAAGGCAGCTGCAAGTTCGAGGAGAATTAGAGTGGAGTCGAGGCTCTTGCATTTGCCTAGAAGATCACTGGTGACTACTGAGAGGGTGGTTTGCAGGGGGTCAAGGAGAGGATTGGAAGAGTGGAACTCAGGGACTCAGGTGTAAACAATTCACTTCAAGGAGTTTGGAGAGGAACGGTAGGAGGGAGAAGGGGAGATAACTGGAGGGAGCACTGAAGTCACAGGAGAGTTTTCTTAGGATGGGGTCACGGGTCTGAACAGATAAGTTTGAAAGCAATGGGGAGGAAGTCATTGGAGAAGGGACAGCTGAAGATGACGGCCAGGCAGGGATAAAAGGGAGGGGGACAAGGGCTTGGAGAAGTTGTGAAGAGATGAGATCCGATGCACAGGTGGAGGGTGTGGATTTTGAGGGGAGGCAATGGAGTGTTCAATAGATTTTAGACTCCATTCAACGTGCTGGTTCGACCTCCGTTGATCAAAAAATTAAAGTTTCTAAAGCAGGAATGATGAAAGGAGATGATGATGGAGAAGCAGCGTGGCTCAGTGGAAAGAGCACGGGCTTTGGACTCAGAGTTCATGGGTTCGAATCCCAGCTCGGCCACTTGTCAGCTGTGTGACTTGGGGCAAGTCACTTAACTTCTCTGTGCCTCAGTTACCTCATCTGTAAAATGGGGATTAAGACTGTGAGCCCCACGTGGGACAACCTGATTCCCCTGTGTCTACCCCAGCGCTTAGAACAGTGCTCGGCACATAGTAAGCACTTAACAAATACCAACATTATTATTATTATGAAAGGAGGTTTTCTGCACAAATTAGAATTGGTTATCCCTTTGAGAGCACACAAGAGACTGCTCATTTAGGAATGCTACATGTTTATATGATCTGCCAAGTCTTCCATCTTTTGACTCAACAATCGTATTATGCAAAACATTAAATGAAGTGTCTTTGACTGTTCGTGTTATTCAGTTGTTTCTACTACCATTGAGGAAATCCTTTGAACTTGCACTGAAGCCTCGTTTCCTGGTCAATCCAGAAAACGATTTCTATGTTAGCATCATAGTTTCTCCAAATATGTATAACAGTGACGAGTAAATAGGGTTATTAAACTAGGTAGCAAATGCCGATATCCACTGGGTCTGATGGTCTTTGGATAATGGAAAGAACAAGGGATAATCAAAAGGAAGTTGGCAAGTGCTTTTTTGATTACAGTAAGGTCTTTGTGTGTAATCAAGAGAAACTCGAGCACATTAAGGAAAATGGGCATGCCAGACCATTTATACAGAATCTGTATACGCTACAATAAGAGCAGAATATTGAGCACCAGATATGTTTCTCATTAGTAAGGGTTCAAGACAAGGTTTATCATTAGTAAAGGTGAAATCTAACCACCTTACCTGTTCATGCTTTACCCCGAATATCTAATGAGAGAAACTAGAGTGGATGAAGATGAACGTGGAGTAAAGATTGGAGGAAGGAACATAAAGGACTTTCATTATGCAGATGATAAAACCCTACTAGCAGAAAGTGAAGAAGATTTGAAGGGTTTATTATTAAAAGATAAGGAACTGAGGGAAAAGATGGATCTATATTTGAATGTCAAGAAAATAAAGATCCTGACAACTGGAAGTGTTAACACATTGGTAGAGGATGGAGGGAAGACTGAAATGGTTGACAATTTTCCTCTCCTAGGATCGAGAATCAACAATAAAGGAACCAGTAATCAAGAAACATGCTGAGGATTAATGTTGGGAAGACTACTATGACTACCCTAGAAAAGGTCATGATACATGCCAATGTACCAATTGCCAGAAAAATACAAATTGTCAATTCTGGGGTGTTTCCACTGACAATATATGGACCCAAAACTAGTCAGTGAAAACGAAAACACCCCAGGATGGAAAGAACATCAATTCTATTGAAGTGTGGAGTGGGGGAAGGCTTTTGTGTACCATGGACTGCCCAAAAATCAAACAAATGGATTTTAGAGTAATTTAAACCAAATTGGTCTTTGGCAGGCCAAATAACTCGACTTAGATTAGCACATTTTGGACACATCATCAGGAGGACTAACTCTTTAGAGAAGGCACTATGGCTAGGGAAAGTCCAGGGAAACAGAGGAAAAAGCAGACCATCAGCTAGATGGATAGAAACTGTAACGTTAATGAAAAAATCTTCAGAAAGGTCATGGATTAAGGCAGGGGACAGGATGTTCTGGAGAAAGCATATCCATGGAATCGCTATGAATCAGAAACGAGTAGATGACACTTAATAATAAGGCAATGATGAAAGTGAAGTAACTGTTTCCATGCAACTGCCACCGTAAAGTGGCCCTGCAGGGTTGCGATCTGCCTAACAAGGCAACACATTGGTTTGCGAATGTGTTTGGGCATTCTACTTGATCTACCAAATCTGAGTTTTAAGAGGTTGAATACCTCTTCACCATGGAACTCCCTCTCCTATTACTCCATATTTTACATACTGATGCTGGCCTGGCATCAGTGCTCAGCACATACTAAGCACTTAACGAATACCAACATTATTATTTTTATCAGTCTGTTGGTCCACTCCCCGCCCCGGAATCAGGCATGTGACACAATCCACACCCATACCAAGTCCCGACCCTCAACAAATGGAAGAATGTAAGCCTCATTGCCCATCAGAGGCGTTTGTGACCAGAATTGAGGCCCACGGCGAGGGAGGAGGGAAGGCGAGAAGTTGTGAGCGGTGGTGGACAAGAGGGTGGCTGAGGCAATTCTGGGCCGGGCCAGGTCCTTGGAGGAAGAGTCGGGTTGGGTGCATGGATGAGGGTGAGAAGTGGGTGGCCTTGTTGTACGTTGGGCTCGGTGGAGGAAGTATGGGCACGAAGGTTGGGTAAGACCTTCCCCAGTAGGGACAGTGCAATTTCCAGGCTGCCCTTCCCGGCACTCAGATTCAACTAATGTTAAATTGTGAATTTTTGTTGCAGGATTGTGGCAGTATTGACTAATGGAAAGGAAGGGAAGGAGGATGGTGAAATGGGGAAAAAGAGTTGGGTAGAGGAGTGCTGTACCCGGGGTAGGCAGGCTTGATACTGCACACTGCCTCAAGCACAGATTCACAGTGCCACCTTTATCTGCATCTTAAAAATTTTCAAAAACCCCAAAAGGACTTTCAAAAAGCTTCTGGAGATTAAAAAAAAACATATAAACATTCCATGTCCTCCAAAGCTTAAATTTTTAGAGATTAAGCCAAGGTAAAAGGATCGGTGTGATCATAAATAGACTAATCAAATAAAACCCGAAATGTCTGAAGAATACCTTATCCCTCCAGTCCCTCCCTCCACCAAATCCTTCCTTTGCAGGTCTGATTTCCTTTGCCAAAGTATCCTCTCCACCTCATCCTCTTTGTTCTCTCTGGTGCTCATGGTAACTAGCACTCTGTCCGGATCTTCAATAATTCTCCTTTTTCAATGATAAATCAACATACTTACCAATTACTGTTTCATGTTCTGGGAAAACTACTGGAAGCTGCAATTCCTTTGGGTAACACTCAAAACAGTTGTTACCATTAGTAAAATCATCTTTCCTGAGAACCTATCACCGGAAAATCCTTCAAAATGTAAATTACTTTTCTATGCTCTTTGCAAAAGGTGGAAACTGGTTTCTGTTTGTCCTATCCTCCCCTGAACCTCCGTCCTTGCCATCTCCCTCCCTCTCCTTGCCTCCTCCCCAGGCTGCCTCTCACTTAGAACAGCTCTTCTCTTACACCTTCTGGGTCCTGCTTACCATCCTCAGCCTCACCTGCTGATGCCATAACTCTGATTCCCCTAATATCCCTTACCGGAAAGAAGAAGGCATTAGAAAAGGGAGAAGAGGCAAGCACCAACAAGACTCTCCTCCTGCGGAGAGGTCTCGAAAAATAATTAACATTTCAAATTGTTTATCAGGTGGGTAAGGTAAGGACACTTCTTCAACCAGAAAAACAAAAAGGGTAGCAGAGGAGGGACCTTTAAGAACAAAGCTGGGAGGTCATCTTGTAGGGGCCAAGCCAGACCCTGGGTGGAGGTAGCAATAGCAGATGGAGAGGAAAGGGTGGATTCTAGAGATATTGTAAACGTAGAGCCGACAGGTTTCCCTGCCCAACAGGGACTTTCAATCTAGACAACTCTCTGCCTTTCTTCTGCAAAACAGGGAAGATAGTACCTACCTTTCTCTGCCTTATAGGCTCTTCATTCAATCATTCATTCAACGGTATTTTCTAAGCACTCATTTTGTACAGAGCACTGTATTAAGCTCTTGGGAGAATACAAGGTACGAATAAATTAGGATAACCAATGTGAAAGTACTTCGGGAATAAAAGTACTTGATAGAAACAATTTGAAAGTAACTGAAACTCTGATTATTGTGATGAACATTAATGTTATCCACTAGTATTTTAGTTATGCGACCCCCCGAGCCCTTTACAATATCGCCAAGATCCGCCCTTTCCTCTCCACCCAAACGGCTACCTTACTGCTACAGGCTCTCGTTATATCCCGGCTAGACTACTGTGTCAGCCTTCTCTCTGACCTCCCTTCCTCCTCTCTCGCCCCGCTCCGGTCTATTCTTCACTCCGCTGCCCGGCTCATCTTCCTGCAGAAACGATCGGGGCCTGTCACTCCCCTTCTTAAACAACTCCAGTGGTTGCCTATCAACCTCCGCTCCAAACAAAAACTCCTCACTCTGGGCTTCAAGGCTCTACATCACCTTGCCCCTTCCTACCTCTCCTCCCTTCTCTCTTTCTACCGCCCACCCCGCACCCTCTGCTTCTCTGCCGCCCACCTCCTCACCGTCTCTCGGTCTCGCCTATCCCGCCGTCGACCCCCGGGTCACGTCCTCCCGCGGTCCTGGAACGCCCTCCCTCCTCACCTCCGCCAAACTGATTCTCTTCCCCTCTTCGAAACCCTACTTAAAACTCAACTCCTCCAAGAGGCTTTCCCAGACTGAGCTCCTCTTCTCCCTGTACTCCCTCTACCACCCCCCCTTCACCTCTCTGCAGCTAAACCCTCTTTTCCCCCTTTCCCTCTGCTCCTCCCCCTCTCCCTTCCCATCCCCTCGGCACTGTACTCGTCCGCTCAACTGTATATATTTCCATTATCCTATTTATTTTGTTAATGAATTGTACATTGCCTCGATTCTATTTAGTTGCCATTGTTTTTACGAGATGTTCTTCCCCTTGACTCTATTTACTGCCATTGTTCTTGTCTGTCCGTCTCCCCCGATTAGACTGTAAACCCGTCAAACAGCAGGGACTGTCTCTATCTGTTGCCGACTTGTTCATTCCGAGCGCTTAGTACAGTGCTCTGCACATAGTAAGCGCTCAATAAACACTATTGAATGAATGAATGAATGAACATTGTGCTTCCCTGCTCGGCCCTGGGGACATTGTGTCCCCCGATCGGGCCCGGGGACATTGGGCTCCCCAACCGTCCCCTCCTACTCCATCTGAAGCGGCCATTTTGGGAAACCCTCACTCCCTCTTCCCCCGTGAGGTGATTCATCTCCCCCGCCCCCGACCCAGGCGACGATGTCCTTGTTCTCACTGTGTTACCTTACCTTAGCCGCCGCCTACGCCCGCAACCCACCCCGGACAACTTCAGGGCCCCCGCTGCCGCCTCAGAGGCATTTAGTCATGAGCCCCGGGACTCTCCCTGGCGCTAGCCGCTTGACTTTGAGTTTGATCAGGTCGACCCTTAATCAAGTCGACCCCCGACCCTGGTCATCGCCTGCTTATTAACACTATTGTATTGTATCATACTGTATCATGTTGCTATATTACCGATTTCGCTTGTTATTGTTTATTGTTGTCAGTGCTGCCACCCACCTCTCTGGCCTCACCATGTCGCGGCACCCCCCCCTCCTGCCCCTTCCTATCATCCCCTTCCCCTTCCCCTCTCTCGCCCAGCTCTTTCCAGCTCTCTTTTCTGCCTCCTCCCCCTTCCTCTCCCCCGCCCTAAAACCCTGCTTTACCCGCGCCACTCCTCTTCCCCCTACCCCTACGCTCCCCCCACCAAACCCCCCTCCTCTAACCCTCCCCCCTTTCCTCTTCCCCACCCACGCCCCATCCCAGGCCTCTTGTCCCTCTGCCACCCCTCCTCCCCCCTCCCCGTCCAGGGTCCCGCCACCTCCTTGCCATCCAAACCCTCCCCGCCCCCGCGCCCATCCAAACCCTCCTCTCCCCCCCCCCCCCCGCACCCAAAGCTACTTTCAAGTTTGGCCTCTGGAACCCCCGCTCCATTACAGGTAAACTACCTTTCATCCATGACTCTTTCCTTTCCCGCTCTCTCATCGTCCTCGCCCTTTCGGAAACCTGGCTCACTCCTGAAGACACGGTCTCCGCCGCTGCTCTCTCCAGCGGTGGCCTCTCCTTCTCCCACTCCCCCAGACTCACCGGTAAGGGAGGAGGCGTCGGCTTCCTCTCTCACCCCGTTGCCGCTTCCACACTATCCATTCTCCCCCTTCCCTCTCCTTCCCCTCCTTCGAAGCCCATATCATTCGCCCCTACCACCCCCTCCAGATACTTTTGCTGTCATCTACCGCCCTCTTGGTCCCACCCCCGACTTCTTCAACCACCTAGACCCCTTTCTCACCTTCCTTCTCTCCTTCTCTCTGCCCACTCTGATCCTCGGTGACCTCAACATCCACATGGATGTACCCGATGACTCCTCTGCCGCCTGCCTGCTATCCCTGCTCGACTCTGCCGACCTCCTGCTCCACCATACCGCGCCCACTCACCGATTCGGTCACACCATCGATCTCGTCATCTCCTAACGCTGCACTACCTCCTCCTCCACCAACTCGGAAATCCCTCTCTCGGACCGTAACCTTCTCACCTGCCTCATCTCTCACACTCCCTCCCCCTGCAAATCTTTGCTATTCCCCCACAGAGACCTCCGCTCTCGTGATCCCACAAATCTCTCCAAAAGCACCTCTCCCCACCTTGCCCCCCGTCCTCACTTCCCACTCTCGATGATCAGGTCTCCACTCATCTCAACTCTCTCGGCCCCCTTTCCCTCCGCCGCTCTCGCTCCACTAACCCACAGCCCTGGATCACCTCCTCTGTCCGCCTCCTACGCTCCTATGCTCGAGCTGCCGAGCGCTGCTGGCGAAAGTCCAATCACCAAGCCGACCTCATACATTTCAAATTTCTCCTTTCCTCCCTGAACTCTGCCCTCTCCTCCGTCAGGCAAAACTTCTTCTCCTCCCTCATCGACACCCATGCCGGTCACCCCCGCCAATTATTCCGGACCTTTAACTTTCTCCTTAGGCCCCCTGTTCCTCCCCCTCCCCCATCTCTCACCCCCAATGATCTGGCCACCTACTTCATCACAAAAATCAACACAATCAGGTCTGAGCTCCCCAAAGTCACCCCTCCTCCTCTTGCCGCCCCCCCCAGCTCTCTTCCCTACTTTCCCACCCTTCCCTGCAGTATCCTCAGAGGAGATCTCCTCCCTCCTCGCAAGTGCCACCCCCTCCATCCGCGCCTCGGACCCCATTCCCGCTCACTCTGTAAAAGCCATCGCCCCTGCCCTCCTCCCTTCCTTAACTTCTATCTTTAACCACTTAATCTCCAGTGGTTCCTTCCCCTCTGCCTTCAAACAAGCCCAAGTCTCCTCCATCCTAAAAAAAAACCCCTCTCTCGACCCCACTTCCCTTTCCACTTACCGCCCTATCTCCCTACCACCCTTCCTTTCCAAAATCCTAGAACGAGTCATCTACACTTGCTGCCTTGAATTCCTTAATTTCCATTCTTTCCTGGACCCCCTCCAATCTGGCTTCCGTCCCCTCCACTCTACCGAGACTGCTCTCTCTAAGGTCACCCATGACCTCCTTCTTGCCAAATCCAATGGCTCCTACTCCATTCTAATCCTCCTTGACCTCTCAGCTGCCTTTGACACTGTCGACCATCCCCTTCTCCTCCGCACTCTTATCTCACCTTGGCTTCACGGACTCCGTCCTCTCCCGGTTCTCCTCTTATCTCTCTGGCCGGTCATTCTCGATCTCCTTCGCAGGTTCCTCCTCCCCCTCCTATCCTCTAACTGTTGGGGTTCCTCAAGGGTCAGTTCTTGGCCCTCTTCTGTTCTCCATCTACACTTACTCCCTCGGTGAACTACTTTGCTCTCACGGCTTCAACTATCATCTCTATGCAGATGACACGCAGATCTACATCTCTGCCCCGTCCTCTCCCCCTCCCTTCAGGCTCGTGTCTCCTCCTGCCTCCAGGACGTTTCTACCTGGATGTCTGCCTGCCACCTAAAGTTCAACATGATCAAAACTGAGCCCCTCATCTTCCCTCCCAAGTCCTGTCCTCTCCCTGACTTCCCTATCACTGTGGATGGTACGACCATCCTTCCCGTCTCTCAGGCCCGCAACCTCGGAGTCATCTTTGACTCGTCTCTCTCGTTCACCCCACACATCCAATCCATTACCAAGACCTGCCGGTCTCACCTTTATAATATCGCCAGGATCCGCCCTTTCCTCTCCACCCAAACAGCTATCTTACTGTTACAGGCTCTCGAAATATCCCGTCTAGATTACTGTGTCAGCCTGTTCTCTGATCTCCCTTCCTCCTCTCTCTCCCCGCTCCAGTCTATTCTTCACTCGGCTGCCCGGCTCATCTTCCTGCAGAAAGGCTCTGGGCATGCCACTCCCCTTCTTAAAAACCTCCAGTGGTTGCCTATCAACCTCCGCTCCAAACAAAAACTTCTCACTCTAGGCTTCAAGGCTCTCCATCACCTTGCCCCTTCCTACCTCTCCTCCCTTACCTCTTTCTACTGCCCACCCCGCACACTCCGCTCCTCTGCCGCCCACCTCCTCACCGTCCCTCGGTCTCGCCTATCCCGCCGTCGACCTCTGGACCACGTCCTCCCTCGGTCCTGAAATGCCCTCCCTCCTCACCTCCGACAATCTAATTCTCTTCCAGCAGCGTGGCTCAGTGGAAAGAGCATGGGCTTTGGAGTCAGGGCTCATGAGTTCGAATCCCAGCTCTGCCACTTGTCAGCTGTGTGACTGTGGGCAAGTCACTTAACTTCTCTGTGCCTCAGTTCCCTCATCTGTAAAATGGGGATTAAGACTGTGAGCCCCACGTGGGACAACCTGATTCCCCTATGTCTACCCCAGTGCTTAGAACAGTGCTCGGCACATAGTAAGCGCTTAACAAATACCAACATTATTATTCCGCACTTCAAATCCCTACTTGAAGCTCACCTCCTCCAAGAGACCTTCCCAGACTGAGCTCCCCCCTTTTCCCTCTGCTCCCTCTACCTCCCCACCTCTCCGCAGCTAAACCCTCTTCTCCCCCCTTTCCCTTTCCTCCTCCTCCTCTCCCGTCCCACCACCTCACCACTGTACTCGTCCGCTCAACTATATATATCTTCATCACCCTATTCATTTTGTTTAATGAGATGTACATCACCCTGATTCTATTTATTTGCCATTGTTTTAATGAGTTGTTCTTCCACTTGACTCTATTTACTGCCATTGTTCTTGTCCGCCTGTCTCCCCCAATTAAACTGTAAGCCCGTCAAAGGGCAGGGACTGTCGCTATCTGTTGCCGATTTGTACATTTCAAGCGCTTAGTACAGTGCTCTGCACATAGTAAGCGCTCAACAAATACTATTGAATGAATGAATGAATGGATGAATGAATGAAAGTAGTGTTATGAAGAGGGGAAGAGAATTAGTTTGGCGGAGGTGAGGAGGGAGCGCATTCCAAGACCGCGGGAGGACGCGTGGCCCAGGGGTCGACGGCGGGATAGGCGAGAACGGGGGACGGTGAGGATGTGGGCGTTAGAGGAGTGGAGCGTGCGAGGTGGGCAGTAGAAAGAGAGAAGGGAGGAAAGGTAGGAGGGGGCAAGGTGACAGAAAACCTTGAAGCCTAGAGTGAGAAGTTTTTGTTTCGTGCGGAGATTGACTGTCAGCCACTGGAGGTGTTTAAGAAGGACAATGACATGCCCAGAGCGTTTCTGCAGGAATATGAGCCCGGCAGCAGAATGAAGAATAGATTGGAGTGGGGAGAGAGAGGAGAAATGGAGATCAGAGAGAAGGCTGACACAATAATCCAGCTGGGATATTATGAGAGCCTGTAACAGTAAGATAGCTATTTGGGTGGAGAGGAAAGGGCGGATCCTGGCGATATTATAAAGGTGAGACCGGCAGGTTTTGGTGATGGATTGGATGTGTAGGGTGAATGAGAGAGCCGAGTCAATGATGACACCGAGATTGCGGGCCTAAGAGACCTGAAGGATGGTCGTGTCATGATAAGACTACTGTATCAGCCTCTGCCTTCTTCTCTACCTTTAGCCTCTCTACCTTTCCAGTCTGTATACCATGCTGCTGACCAGAAATGTTCCTCAGCCCCCAGGTTCTGCCTCCTCCCCAAACCTGCCAGTAGTTCTCCATTTCCCTCTGTGCTAAACCAAATACCTCACTATTATGACTTTCAAGGTTCTTCACCAACTTTCTCTCTTTAACCACTGGTATTACCCAGATTGCATTCTTTTCTGTTCCCAACCCCTCCTCTTAGCTGTGGAGGAGTTGAATTTGTTAGTTGTCCACAAGGAAGTAGTAGCTAATAATAATAATAATAATGTTGGTATTTGTTAAGCGCTTACTATGTGCCAAGCACTGTTCTAAGCGCTGGGATAGGCACAGGGGAATCAGGTCGTCCCACGTGAGGCTCACAGTCTTCATCCCCATTTTACAGATGAGGTCACTGAGGCACCGAGAAGTGAAATGACTTGCCCACAGTCACACAGCTGACAAGTGTCGGAGCTTGGATTCGAACGCATGACCTCTGACTCCAAAGCCCGTGCTCTTTCCACTGAGCAACGCTGCGAGAAGAAATAGTTGTAGAAGCAGAAGGGGGCCTTGAGAGGTGCCAAATGAGAAAAATGGAGTCAAAATATGAACGAGGAAGAGAAACCAAGAAGTGATCAGAAAGGTATGTAGAGAGCCATATTAGTGTCATGTAAGCGAAACTGAGGCTTCAAAGTGTTTCAACAAAGGCAGAGTGGAACACAGTGTCAAAGGCAGTCAGACAACAAAGAGGATTAGAACAGAATAAAGTCATTGGTGATCTGAAAGGGTGCAATCTCAATTTATAATCTGTGGTGCTGGAGCAGGGGTAAAGAGCATAGATTAAAACATAATCGCTGAACCCTCAAAAAAACAGCAGTTGGATACAAACCTCTAAATCATATATTATAAATGACTTACTCATATTAATGTCTGTCCACCTTGCCAGAGGATAAGTTCATAATGGGCAGGGAATTGCCTGCTAATTCTGTTGTAATTGTACTCTCCCAAGTGCTTAGGAGAGTGTTCTGCACAGAGTAAGTGCTCAATGAAACCATTATTGATTGAAGGATGGATGGATAGACTGATAAAATCTAGGCTAAAATAGAATAAATAAATGCTTTCCCATCATTGTAAATGACATCACCAATTTTCCTGTCTCATAGGCCTATAACTTTAACTTTTTCTTTGACTCCTCTCTGTCATCCCACCCACATATTCAATCCATCAACAAATCCCTTTGGTCCCAGCTTCCCAATGTCACAAAAATCAGCCCTTTCCTCTTCATCCAAATTGCTTCCATGTTAATCCAATCACTCATCCTATCCCACCTGGATTACTGAATCTGCCTCCTTGCTGACCTCCCGGCTTCCCAGCTACCTGCCTCTCCAGGCTGTACTTCACTCTGCTGCCCAGATCATTTTTCTACTTAAACGTTCAGGACATGTCACCTCCCTCCTTATCCCAAGTTGACCCCGGGGTGTCCACCATCTCAAGGTCAAGTGCAATCTTGGGACTGCCCGAGTACAAGATTCACAAGTTCCAACAGGCAGAACTCAGATGTGAGGGTGCAATAGCACTTCCACAGCTGCAAATGCTAGATTGACAGTCTAAGTTGGGAATACAAAAGGTGTCCCTCATCCCATGCCAATCAAATTAGGTATAGAGAAGGGAGGAGGGAAGAGATAGGATGAACTGAGGCCAAAAGCTGGAATGGTCTAGGAACACAGTTGATAAATACCTGGATTTACAGCAGGTCGACTTAGTCCAGAGTGTGAGAAGCCCGCTCTGCCTGCACCAAGTGAGGAACCCTGGGATACGAGAGTGTCCCATCCCATTGAATGCTCATGGGTCTGGACGCCAGATGCTTCACCATGGGTGTGGAATGCATAGATGGATTCCTTCCAAGTGGGAAGTACTCCTGTGTGGGTGCTAGGCTCTTCACCTGTGTAACAAGTAAATAGTTTCTTCCCAAGTGGGAAGTACTCATGAGTGGGAGGTAGGGCCTTCACCGCGGGTGTGTAACGCATAAGAGGAATCCTGACAAGTGGGAAGTGCATGTGGATGAGAGCTGGGCGCCTCCCCATGTGCAAACAAATCGTAAGTGAATTCTGCCAGGGTGGGACCTGGCTCTTCTACCAGCGTGAGTAACATGCAAGTAAATTCCTCCCGTTAGGGAAGCTCTAATTTCCCCAAATAATCATATTCCCCCCAAAGGAGAAGTTCAATTCGCTGTGTCCAAAATAAACAAACAATTCAATTCACCTCAGGGGAATTAATTTTAAATAAAACTCAGACTTTCCGTATCCAGTCTCTCTTTCTCTCTCTCTCTTGCTGCACCGATTCCAGAAAGAACCCGTCCCCAGGAGAAGGGTGACACTCCTCATCAAAATACTCCAGTGGTTCCCCATCCACCTCAGTATCAAACCAAACTTCAAACCATGGCTTTAAAGCACTCCATCATCTTGCCCCGTCTATCTCACTTCGCTTCTTTCCTTCTACAACCCAGCCCTCACACCTCGCTTCTCTGTTGCTAACCTTTTCACTGTACTTCCATTTTACATTCCTCACCACACACTGCTGGCCCACGTCCTGTCCCTGGCCTGGAATGCCCTCCCTTCTCAAATCTGACAATTACTCTCCTGCCCTCAAAGCTTTATTGAAGACACCTCTTCCAAGAGGCCTTCCCAGACTAACTCCACATTTCCTCATTTTCCACTCCCTTCTGCATCGCACTGACTTGCTCCCTCTCCTCTCCCCCCTGCCGAGCCCTCTGGCACTAATGTAAATATCTGTAATCTCATTTATTTGTATTGATATCTTTCTCTCCCTATGAGGAATGTGAGCTCATTGAGGGCAGGGAATGCCACTGATATTGTTGTTTCCTAAGCGCTTAGTACAGTGTTCTCCGCAGACTAAGTACTTAATAAATATGATTGAATGAATGAATGAATAAATGAATAAATCTCTGTCATCTTTCCATGCCGACGGAAAGGTTCCAGAGAGCGATCGTCTGGCAACTCGGAACCATGCTTCCATTCTTGCCACTGTAACATGAGGAGGTGGTATTGGCTGCCTCAAGATGTCAGGACTGTCACCCGGGTGAGCACTCTTGGCATTTTCCTGATGGTGAGACTGGGAAAATTTCCAGTTTGGTCCTCAGGCACGAAGAAAACACTCTGGGGTCTCCCTAAGAGGACATACCTGAGTACTAATGGGAAAAATTGATACTCACCTCTTCTTCCTACTCACTAGGTGCTCGACCCTCCCGCAGCTCTCCTCATCAACCTTTTTGGTGACTCCGCTCCATAAACAGGAGTCTCGAGAGACACTCCACGCCTCCCGCCTAAGTTTCAAGTCTCCTGGAACCACTCACTGGGCTTCACAAAACAACCAGGGCAGACGTCATACTCTTCTGATTCAATTCTATCTAGCATTATTCACCTCGACTGGCTGCCCTTTTGTCAGGCATTGGTTCTGATGATTGCCCCCCACCTTCTGCTCGTCCTCTGCCTGTGGTGATCCAAGAGAATTACTCTAAACTCTGTGTTTCCAATTCAAGAGAGAAAAGTCTCGTGACCCTTCCCTCTGCGAGCGCAAATGAATGATGGGATAAGAAGGTGACCGGTTTGTACCGCTTTTGAATCTTGTCTTTATTAGCCCCATGCTCTAATCAGCTGAGCTAACCAACCGACCCACTTGGATCCTGAAACCAACCATGTGAGTTCACCAAACCAACGAGATTAGACATGAAATCATAGTTTTCGTCCTCCTTCCTTCCCAAAATTATTTGCTTCATCAAGCTGCGCGTCATTCGCACATCGGTTCTGACGATTGGCTCCCACGTCCTGCTCGCCTTCTGCCTGTGGCAATCCAAGGGAATCTTTAAGAGAGAAAGGCCTTTACGGCCCTTTGCAACAAGAATGCATGCCTTTGCAATGGCGAGGCAAAAAGATAATGGTGCAACATGGGGATGGAACATGCATCCTTGGTGCTATTTAACATCACGCTCTAACCAGTTGAGCTAACCGGCCAGTCTCAGAGCCAAAAAAAGAGGCTTACTCCCAAGGCTCTTGTCCTTTGAGCAGTCAGCAGAGGTGCTATGACATTGGGAAGGTATGGTGGGAGAGAGTGAAGACTCAGAGAATGGGAGGACCTGAGCACAGCCACGAATCAGAAGGATCATCTTCCCAAGTACCTATTCGGAGTCTCTGCCCACATCTCAGTCTCTCCCCATCTAGGACGCAGAGCTCTTTACTCGCGAGCACAAAACCTTTGGGCTTAGAACAATGTCTAGCACACAGTGAGCACTTTACAAATACCATAATTATTATTACCGTGCTGTGTGATCTTGGGCAAGTCACTTCAATTCTCTGAACCTCAGTTCCCTCATCTGTAAAATGGGGTTGGAGACTGTGAGCCCCACGTGGGACAAGGCTCTGTCCCACCTGACTTGTTGTATCCACAACACTGCAAAACACATAGTAAACAATCTAAAAATATCATAATTATTACTAGTGTGCTCTCTCAAGCGCGTAGTATAGTGTGAATCAGTGGAAAGAGCCTGGGCTTGGGAGTCAGAGGTCATGGATTCTAATTTCAGCTCCGCCTCTGTTCAGCTGCATGACATTAGGCAAGTCACTTAATTTCTCTATGCCCCAGTTACCTCATCTGTAATATGGGGATGAAAACTGTGAGCCTTACATGGGACAACCTGATTACCTTGTATCTATCCCAGGGCTTACTGCACTCCCCTTTTCCCAGACTGAACTCCCCTTTTCCCTCTGTTCCCTCTGCTCCCCTTCCACCCCCGCTTCACCTCTCCTCAGTTAAGCCCTCTTTTCCCCCTTTCCCTCTGCTCCTCCCCCTCTCCCTTCCCCTCCCCTCAGCACTGTTCTCGTCCGCTCAGCTGTATATATTTTCATTACCCTATTTATTTTGTTAATGAGATGTACCTCACCTTGATTCTATTTATTGCTATTGTTCTTGTCTGTCTGTCTCCCCCGATTAGACTGTAAGCCCGTCAAAGGGCAGGGACTGTCTCTATCTGTTAAAGATTTGTACATTCCAAGCACTTAGTACAGTGCGCTGCACATAATAAACGCTCAATGAATACTAATGAATGATTGAATGAATGAATGAATGTTTGGCACACAGTAACCATTTAACAAAGACCAACAGTAATTACTCGGCATATGGTAAGTCCTCAACAAATTCCATTGATTGATTAATGTCTGCCTGTCTTCCCCTTTTGCCTGTAAGCTCATTGTGAGCAGGCACTATGTCCGTTATTAGGTTCTATGGGACTAACCCAAGCACTTGGTAAGTGCTGTGGCACACAAGTAGGCACTCGACAAATACCTTTGATTGATCATTATCTGTCTGTCTCCCCCTCTAGCCGGTAAGTTTCCTGTGGTCCGGGAACGTGTTTGCCACCTCTATTGCTCTCCCAAGAGGAGGGTGAAGTGCTTGTTACACAGTAAGTGCTCACTAAACAGGATTGATTGACTGATTGTTTTTTTGGGTGGGTACGGACGTTGGGAGCAGAATGGGAGATCTGTACCCCTCCCTCTCCTCCCCCCCAGGGTATTCACATGGCTCCCAGGGGAAATCTACATCTCCTTAGGGGGCATCCATGAATATCCCCCCATGGGTATTCATGTCCCCCTTAGGTATCCACATCCCCTCATGGGGTATCCATGCTTAGTGCAGTGCTCTGCACGCAGTAAGTGCTCAATAAATATGATTGAATGAAGGAAGATCAACAATGTCCCGTCTCCTTCCCGTCCGAGCTGGATTTGCTACCCTCACGCCCAGTGTCACCTCTCAGCTGGAGCAAGGAGAGGAGCTGTGCACCCTGGAACCACGAACAGACAAGGTCGGAGAGGGCAAGACTGATGGCTGCACAGGTGAATGAAGGTGGACGTTGGAGGGAACCCATTAATAACAATAACAATAATAATAATGTTCATGTATACACATGATTTAAGATTCATAAATTGATTTTCAGGTACACACTTTTTCAGGTACGCGCCCTAGTTTTCATGTGGATGTATACGTTTGCAGGTAAACACACATATGTGTGTGGGTGTTTGGGTGTGTTTTCATCTTAATCTAGGCTCACAGGAGTTGAATGGAGTCTAACAAAGGGACTATCTCATGAGCCCTCCCATACCCTGAAAGCATTCCCTCATTCCCTTCTGACTTCCCCTCTAGGGTTGGTGGAGAGAGGCTGAAGAAGCAAATAATTCCTGGACAGGGAAGAGGGAAGAAAGAGAAGAGGCTTGGTTAAGACTCGGGAGCTAATTAAAATGCCAAGTATTAGTCGCTTACTTCACGCCCAACACAGTACTAAGCACCGAGATAGAAATGAGGTCATCAAATTTGTCCCTACACGGGTCTTAGAGAGAGAGAGAAGTATGGCTAGGGTTCTGAGGATGGAGAGAAGATCAAGTGCTTAAAGGATACAGGTCCAAGTGTGAGTGCTTATCCTATGCTGAGCTCTGGACTAAGCTCTTGGGGGAAGACAACATTTCAAGGCAACAGACACTTTCCCTCCTCACAGCGACCTTATGGTTTTGCCACAGTCCCCTCACCCACCTGCAACTCCTACCCCTGCCATGCCCAACAGACGAACACTCTCCCTACCTTCAAAGCCTTTTAAAAAACATATCTCCTACAAGAGGCCATCCCCGACTAAGCCCTCATGTCCTCTCCCCCGCCCTTAAGCAGCACCCTTGCACTTTGATTTGCACCCTTTAATCACCCGTTCTTCACCACCACAACCTCTATGTCCATAACCTTAATTTATTTATTTATACCGAAAATGTCTGTTGCTCCCTTTAGACTGTAAGTTCCTTGTGGGCAGGGAACGTATCTGCCAACTCTGCTATACCGACCCTTCCAAGTGCTTAGTTTAGTGCTCTGCACACAGTAAGTGCCTGACAAATACAATAAATTGATTGATTTCTCCCCATATGACTACAGACACTAACAAGGTGCCAGGAACAGGAGAGAAGAGAAGGAAATCAGGCCATGGGGACAGAGGTAGGTGAGCTTTGGCCTAGAGGCATTCTGGGAAGAATGTTCTTGTATTTGCAGAGTCTGAATCAGCAGTGCCAGGACTGTTCAGACCCCGGCTCTTCAGAGAGAGGGAAACAGTGGGAAAAAAAAAAAACCCAAATCCCTGATCTTTACCCTTAAACCATTTCTTTCTCGAGTCTTAAAAATTTATTCAACTCTTACTAGGCAACAAGCACTGCACGAAGAACCGGGTTACAGAAACAATGAAAGGAATTTATTGAGCCATGACTGTTGTCAGAGCACCAGACTAAGGACCTGAGAGAGGATGGCACAGCAGAGTTGGAAGATATGTTTCCTGCCCCCGCGGAGCTTCCAGTCTATCCAGTCAGTCAATTGTATTGACTGACCAATTATTGTGTGCAGAACACTGTACTAAGCACTTGCGGGAGTATTATGTAACAATAAACAGATACGTTCCCTGTCCACAATGAGCTTACAGTCTAGAGGGGGAGACCTACATTAATAGAAATAAGTAAATTAGTGAGTGGCCATGGGTTCTGAGGGGCCAAGGGAGGTGTGAATAGCAAGTGCTTAAAGTGGGCAGATCCACGTGCAGATTCAATACCATAATACTTGTGGCATTTGTTAAGCCCTCACTATGTGCCAAACACTATTCTAAGCGCTGGGATAGATACAAGGTAATCAGGTTGTCCCACGCGGGGCTCGCCGATGAGGTAACTGAGGCATAGAGAAGTGAAGTGGCTTGCCTTCTAATCAGATAGCGTTCCTTTCCCATTCAGGGAGAGAAAATCACCCAGTCAGCTCTGTCCCCCCTACTTATTCTCACCCTCTTCTCCTCAGAATTTAGGTCCATATGTGGAATGCATCCTCTCACATGTTCAGTACAGAGCTCTGCACCCAGTAAGCACTCAATAAATACAATTGACAGATGATTGATTTGAATGTTTGTCTCCCATATCTAGACTGGAAGCCCCCTGGCTTCCACATGGGAGAGGGACTGTGTCGAAGCTGATTACTTTGTGTCGACCCTAATTCTTAATATAGTGCTAGCCTCAGAATAGGCACTTAGAAAATACAATCAGTGCTATTGCTTTTTTCAAAAATATATTTTCTTTTTTAAACACTTACTATGAGTCAACCACTCTTCTAAGTGGTGGGATATTCATTCACTCAATCCTACAAGTTAATTGGATCATTCACGTTCCCTGATCTGCATGGACCCTCAGTCTAAGTAGGAGGGAGGTAGGTATCCCCAGGTATCCTGGCCTCCTCTGTTCTCGGCCTCTTTCTTCCCAGAAGGCCCTGTCCACTCCAGCCCCACGCCAGAGATGGACGCTCCCACTCTGCACAACCTCATCCAGCTAGGGGCGATACCCAACCTGTATTTGTCGTGGCAAAGTTGGGAGTGGCAAAGGCCAGGTGTTGCCAACTGAAAGCGAAGGCTGAGGTAGAAGTAGGAAGTCAGCACAGTGAGGCCATCGAGGATGGAGAAGAGGAAGATGAAGAAAAAGCCTCTCCCAGAAGCTGAGAGTGCTGTTGTGATCGAGGAAGATAGAGTCAGAGGCGTCTTTCCTTCCATGCCCCCCATCTCTGAGGTCAACTCTCTCCACCTACCCCCAACTCCTGTTACAACCTGTGCCTAGGTTTAGGGGATTTGAGAGTCTCAGGAGTCAGGGTGACCTTCTGGAAAGATCACGGAATTGTGTGTCAGGAGATCTGGCCTACTGAGTGACCTTGGACAAGTCACTTTACCTCTCTGGGACTCTGTTTCCTCACCTGAAAAATGAGGCTGGGATCCCCACTCTCTAACCTTGTAGACTGTAAGCTTCCTGTGGTCAGGGATCACATTTATCAACTTTCCTTACTGCCTTGTACAGTGCTCAGGTCACAGTCCAGAGCTCAGTGAATTCCACTGATTGAGAGATTGACTGAAAGTCCATGTGGGACAGGGACTGTGTCAGAGCTGATTATCTTGTGTCGACCCTAATGCTTAATATAGTGCTTGCCTCAGAATAGGCACTTAGAAAATACAATCAGCGTTATTGCTTTTTTCAAAAATATATTTTCTTTTTTAAGCACTTACTATGAGTCAACCACCCTTCAAAGTGGTGGGATAGTCATTCACTCAATCGTACAAGTTAAGTGGATCAGACACATTCCCTGATCTGCATGGGACCCTCAGTCTAAGTAGGAGGAAGGCAGGTTACATTTGAGAAAACTGAGGCCCAAGAAGTGATGGGATTTGCCCTAGCTCCCACAGCAAGCGATCCGCTTAGGCCAGGATTAGCCCTCATAGAATGTACTGTATATACTATAGTACCTATATATACTGTACTAAACTATACTATACTGTATATACTATACATCCCATGTACAGTGCACTGTACTAAACAGTTGGTGGAGTATGACAAAACAACAAACAGATACGTTTCCTGCCCACAAAGAGGTTAAACTAATACAAATAAATTATTCAGTGGACACAAATTTTGGGGGGCCAAGGACGGAGTGAATAGCAAGTGCTTAAAGGGGTCAGATCCACATGCAGATTCAATATCCTAATAAATCTGGTATTCGTTAAAGCGCTTACTATGTGCTAAGTGCTGACACACCTATAGGGTAATCAAGTTGTCCCAAGAGGGGCTCACAGTCTTCATCCCCATTTGACTGATGAGGTAACTGAGAGAAGTTAAGTGGTTTGCCATCTAACCAGAGACTGGTCCTGTCCCACTCAGGGAAAGTCATTCAGTCAGCTCTGTCCTTCCTACTTCCCTCACTCTCTTCTGCTCGGAATTTATGACCACATACAGAAGACATTCTCCCAAGCACTTAGTTCAGTGCCCAGCACACAATAAGTACTCAGGAAATACGATTGATTGAGGATTGATTTAAATGTTTGTCTCCCATATCTACACTGGAAGCTCCTGGCCGCCTCTCTTCTCAGGCTTTTGATTCCCAGAAGGCCCTGTCCACTCCAGTCCCAACCCAGAGATGGACGCTCCAACCCTTCACCACCACACCCAGCTAAGGGCAGTACCCCACCAGTACCCGCAGAGAAGTAGGTAGTGGCAAAGATCAGATGACCTTGACTGAACCGAGGGCTGAGCCGGAAGAAGGAAGCCAGCAAGGCGAGGCCCTGGAGGATGAAGAAGAGGATGGAGAGGAAGAGAAGGCCTCCCCCGAAAGTTGTGAACGCTGTTGGGATGGAAGAATTTAGAGTCGGGGAGTCCTTTCTTCCATGCCTTCTATCCTTGAGGTCAACTGTCTCCACCTTCGCCCCCACTCCCCTTTGAGCCAGCGCTTAGGTTTGGGGGATTCGAGAATCTCAGGAGGCAGTGTGGTGTGCTGGAAAGAGCACGGAACTGTGTCCGGAGATCTGGCCTGCTGAGTGACCTTGAACAAGTCACTTCACTTCTTTGGGTGTCTGTTTCCTCACCTGAAAAATGGGGCTGAGATCCCCATTCTCCCTCTCTTTAGACTGTAAGCTCCCTGTGGGCAGAGATCACATCTACTAACTTTCACCAGCGCTTAGTACAGTGCTCCGATCACAGTCAGAGCTCAGTGAATTCCACCCATTGAGAGATTGACTGAAAGTCCCTGTGGGACAGGGACTGTGTCAGATTTGATTAACTCGTGTCCACCCCAGTGCTTAGCACAGTGTTTGCCTGGGAATAAGCACTTAGAAAACCCATCAACGTTACTGCTGCTTTTAAAGGAATGGTGTTTTTTAAGCACTTGTTCTGTGTCAAACACTGTTCTAAGCAGTAGGGTAGTCATTCATTCAATCGTACAAGTAAATTAGGTCAGACTCAATCCCCGTCCTGCATGGGACTCACGGTCTAAGTGAAAGGAGAGAGGTATCTCCATTTTAATGTTGAGGAAAAACTGAGGCCCAAGAAGGGAGGTGATTTGCCCCAAGTCCCACAGCAAGTAATCCCACTAGGCCGGGATTCGCCTTCTGATAGCATTTAATACAGTCCTCTGCAGGCAGTAAGCGCTGAGTAAATGCGACTGAACGAATGGGCGGCACTCAGGAGGCCTGGTACTGGGCACCCAGCAGTTGTTGTTAAAACAGTATGGCCAGGGACCTCTGACCAAAACCCTCAGAGGGTCCTGGAACTCCAGGCGCACCCAGGAAGGGTGGATGGAGCTCCATGAAAGCGGGACAGAGCCCAGGAGGCCGACACCAGGGCATCCACCTTCCTTAGCTGCAGGCATCTCCTGTTCTCTGGACTCAGGGAGGCCTAGTGGGGAGAGGACAGACGGAGGTCGGGTGGTATCCCTGACTCGGGGGCAAACCCCAGGCCCAGCCTCTCCCGCCCAAGACCCCGTCCTTGTATTACCGGGTCCGAGATCAAACTGGACTGTTTCAAAGAGGGCAGGAGACACTTTCTGATAGGGCTCAGGCAGCGGGCCAGTCCAGGCCAGGCGGAGGTGGTCCCCTCTCCCCACTTTCCTGCTCGCCCACAATTTCTGACCCTCAATCCTCCTCACTTCTCATTCCCTCCCATCAGTTTTCTCCCACTATCTCGCTCTTCTGCCTTCTCCAGTTCCTCCCCTTCATCCCCTTCCCGGTCCCTGCTCTAGTCTGTCCTCTTTCCCTCCTTCCACCCTCCTTGCCTTTCCCCCTGTCCCTCCCTCCATGCCTTCCCACTTCCCCTGACTCTGGTTATTCCCATCTCCCTCCACCATTTCTCTCCTTACCTCTTTCCTAAACCACCTCCTGTACCCTTTGACCCCGAGGTTTCTAGCAGATCGAGATGCGACCTTTGATCCCACAGAGAGGCTTTATAGGAAAGAGGCCGGGGTGGACCAAGAAAAGAGGCCGGTGTGGGTCAAACCTGCTTGTCCCCAGCAAGGTCCATGACCTGTCCCAGCTGGTGCACTTCCTCTCCCCTCCCGTCTCTCACATCACCACCACCCACCACCCCGCTCCTACCCCAGTACCTCCACCACCCAGCAGAGCCACGCTCTCTGTTAATTCAGCTCATCAGCTCATTGGCTCCTGGCCTGACCACAGGACACAGTGATTGACCCTCTTTCCCCCCACATCATCCCTCTCTAAGCCTACTTTCCTGAAGGCTTAATAGGGGATACTGCACATAGTGGGCACGTGGTAGATGTCATCACTATCAATCCATCAACCAGTGGTATTTACTGAATAGTTTCTACTGAAGGGAATGTGCCTTGAATGACTTTCTGCCCTTCCTTCCTGAGAGGATGAGAGAATTTTTTCTGCACCTGCCCCCAGTTTTTATCATCTTGTCCACTTTGGATTCGGGTCCCCCTAGGACCCCTGCTTCCAGGAGCTGGTAATACTGCTTGACTCCGTGCAGCCTATGGATCAGTTCACCCAACACGATCTAATCCATTTCACAATTCTGCCAGATGGCCCATGGTGGGAAGTGTTGTTTGGAATCAATATGCCCGGGTTCACGGGTCTCTTTGCCCTGAGCATGGGTGTGTCGCCCACCCCCTCAAGTTCAGAATTTTAGGGGTGGAATTTAGGGGCAGTCAGGCTTGTCTGTGGGTGGCATACGATGATGGCTTACTGTGTCCGATGAAGGCCAGTGTTGCCCTTGGATGGGCAGACTTTCTTCAGAACTCCTGAGGTTTTGGGGATTGAGGCCCACTGGGGACAAGGTCCACACTTGCCAGGCCTTTCTGGAAACACGGGATCCTCTGGCCTTGGGATAAAGAATCCTTCAATTCCCTTTTTATGTGATTCCATGTCCCTGTTGGGCTTACAGAATGCTGTGGGCTCTGTCCCCCAGGAGCACATCCATTTCTCTCGGTGGGTTTCAATCCCCTAACCTGTAGGGCAGTTCAGCCTTCTGGGTTTGAGGGCTATTTGTAAGTCAAAATAGAAGCTGCGGTTAAGAGGTCTCTCAGAGTCCCTCTGCTTTTAGCAGCCTCCGTGGCAGAGTTCTAGGTGGAGTTGGCTTTTGTCTTGCCTTAGTTTAGGATAGACTCTGATGGGGTCACCTTCGTGGGGTGTCTCAACCCACAGAGCTCCAAGGGAATTCTTTCTGCACCTGCCCTGGTTTTTATCATCTTGTCTGCTTTGGATTTGCATCCCCCCAAGATCCCTGCTTCGTGGAGCTGGTCATTCTGCTAAACTCTGTGCAGCCTAAGGTTCATTTCACCCAGTGCAGTCTAATCCAGTTCCCACTTCTGTCAGGTGGCCCATGGTGGGAAGTGTTGTTTGGAATCAACAGACGTAAGTTCCTGGGTCTCTTTGCCCTGAGTGTGGGTGGATCGTCCACCCCCTCAAGTTCAGAATTTTAGGAGTGGAATCTCCAGGACCGTTAGGTTTGTCTGTGGGTGATGGCTTACTGTGTCCGATGAAGGACAGTGTTGCCCTTGTCAGGGCAGAGTTGGCTCAGATCTCCAGAAGCTCTGGGGATTGAGGCCCACTGGGGTGAAAGCCCCCAGCTGCAAGGCCTTTCTGGGAACACGTGGTCCCCTGGCCTCGATTAAATGAATCCTTCGAGTCCCTTCGCATGTGCCTGGGATTCTGTGTCCTTGTTGGGCTTGGAGCTCATCCGTTTCTCCCAATGGGCCTCAATCTTGTAACCTGTATAGGAAGCAGTTCAACCTTCTGGGTTTCAGGGCTATTTGGAAGTTAAAATACAAGCTCTGGTTAAGGGGTCTCTCAGAGTCCCTCTCTCTTTAGCTAACTCAGTGGTAGAGATATAGGTGGAGTTGGCCTCTGTCTTCCCTTTGTTTAGGGTAGATTCTAGTGTGGTCAACTTGGTGGGGTGTTTCAACCCACAAAGTTCCAAGATAATTTTTTCTGCACCTGCCCCTGGTTTTTATCATCTTATCTGCTTTGGATTCGGGAACCCCCCAGAACCCCTGCTTCCAGGAGCTGTTCATACTGTTTGACTTCGTGCAGCCTTTGGAAGAGTTCACCCAACATGGTCTAATCCATTTCCCAGTTCTGCCAGGTGTGACATGGTGGGAAGTGTTGTTTGAAATCAACAGACCTAAGTTCATGGATCTCTTTGCCCTGAGCATGGGTGGGTCGCCCACCGCCTCAAGTTCAGAATTTAAGAGTGGAATCTCCTGGGCCATTAAGCTTGTCTGTGCCTGGCAGAGGGTGATGGCTTACTGTGTCCGATGAAGGACAGTGTTGCCCTTGGTGGGGGCAGACTCGGTTCAGAACTCCAGACGTTCTGGGGATTGAGGCCCACTGGAGTGAAGGAACCCAGCTGCCAGGCCTTTATGGGAACACGTGGTCCCCTGGCCTTGATTAAATGAATCCCTCGAATCCCTTTGTGTGTGCCTGGGATTCTGTGTCCCTGTTGGGCTTGCGGCATGCTGTGGACTCATCCGTTTCTCTCAGTGTGGGCTTCAATCCTTTAACCTGTATTGTAGGAAGTTCAGCCCTCTGGGTTTGAGGTCTATCTGGAATTCAGAATACAAGTTGTGGTAAAGGGGTCTCTCAGAGTCCCTCTGCCTTTAGCTGCCTCAGTGGCAGAGTTATATGTGGGGTTGGCTCCTGTCTTCCCTTAGTTTAGGGTAGATTCTGGTGGGGTCAACTTCGTGGGGTGACTCAACCCACAGAGAACCAAGTGAATTCTTTCTGCACCTGCCCTTGCTTTTTATCATCTTGTCTGCTCTGTATTCGGATCCCCCCAGCACCGGACCCCTGCTTCCAGGAGCTGGTCATACTACTAGACTACGAGCAGCCTACTGTTCAATTCACCCAACACGGTCTAATCCATTTCCCAATTCTGCCAGGTGGCCCATGGTGGGAAGTGTTTGGAATCAACAGACCTGGATTCACGGGTTTCTTTGTCCTCAACATTGGTGAGTTCCCCACCCCTTCAAGTTCAGAATTTTGGGGGTGGAATCTCCTGGGCCATTAGGCTTGTCTGTGGGTGGCAGAAGGTGATGGCCTACTGTCCAATGAAGGACAGTGTTGTCCTTGGGTGGGGGGACTTTGTTCACAACTCTCCAAGCTCTTGGTATTGAGGCCCACTGGGGTCAAGGTCCCCAGTTGCCATGCCTTTCCGGGAACACGTGATCCTCTGGCCTTGGTATAATGAATCCATCGAATCCCTTTGTGTGTGCCTGGGATTCCGTGTCCCTGTTTGGTTTGCGGAATGCTGTGGGCTCTGTTCCCCAGGAGCACATCCATTTCTCTCGGTGGGCATCAATCCCCTAACCTGTACTGAAGGCAGTTCAGCCTTCTGTGTTTGAGGGATATCTGGAAATCAAAATAGAAGCAGTGGTGAAGGGGTCTCTCAGGGTCCCTCTGCCTTTAGCTGTCTAAATGGCAGAGTTATAGGTGGAGTTGGCTTTAGTCTTCCCTTAGTTTAGGGTAGATTCTGGCGGGGTCAACTTCGTGGGGTGTCTCAACCCACAGAGCTCCAAGGGAATTATTTCTGCACCTGCCCTGGTTTTTATCATCTTGTTTGCTTTAAATTCGGGTCCCCCCAGGAGCCCTGCTTCCAGGAGCTTGTCATACTGCTAGACTCCGTGCAGCATATGGTTCAGTTCACTCAATGCGATCTAATCCAGTTTCCAATTCTGCCCGGTGGCCCATGGTGGGAAGTGTTGTTTGGAATCAATAGACCTGGGTTCTCGGTTCTCTTTGCCCTGACCGTGGGTGATTGCCCACCCCATCAAGTTCAGAATTTTAGGAGTGTAATCCCCTGGGCCGTTAGACTTGATTGTGGGTGGCAAACGTTGATGGCTTACCGTGTCCCATGAAGAGCAGTGTTGCCCTTGGGGGGCAGCCTGACCTAGTGGAAAGAGCATGGGCTTTGGAATCAGAGGCCATGGGTTTTAATTCGGACTCCATCACTTCTCAGCTGTGTGACTTTGGGCTAGTCACTTAATTTCTCTGTGCCTCAGTTACCTCATCTGTAAAATGAGGATTAAGACTGTGATCCCAGTGTCGGCTAACCTGATTACCTTATATTTACCCCAGCTCTTAAAACAGTGTTTGGCAGATAGTAAGGGCTTAACAAATACCATTATTATTCTTATAATTATTATTGAGATGCAGACCAGGGTCCCTCAATGTCTCTCTGTCTCCAGCTGAGTCGGTAGCACCTACATGGGCCTTTGGGTTTGGATAGATTCTCATGGGGTCAGCTGGGCTGTGGGTTTCAACCCACAGAGATCCTAGAGTCTTCCTTCTGCACCTGCCCCTGGTTTTATCATCTTATCTGCTTTGGATTCAGGTCTGCCCAGAGCACCTGCTTCCAGGAGCTGGTCATACTGCTAGACTCCGTGCAGCGTATGGTTCAGTACACTCAATGCAGTCTAATCCAGTTTCCAATTCTGCCTGGTGGCAGACACTCCTTTCCCCATTTCTAGATTGTGAGCCCGTTGTGGGCAGGGATTGTCTCTCTGTTGCTGAATTTTTCTTTCCAAGCACTGAGTACAGCGCTCTGCATACAGTAAGTGCTCAATGAATACGGTTGAATGAATGAATGAATGTTACCACCTGGTATGAAGCTCTCCCAGCCAAGAAGGTGATGTGTCCTAGTGTAAAGAGCCTGGACCTGGGACACAAAGGACCTGGATTCTAATCCTGATTCTGCCACTTGTCCGCTTGGGCAAGTCAGTGAGCTTCTGTGCCTCAGCTTCTTCAACTGAGCAATGGGGAACCAGGGCCTGGTCTTCCTCCCCATTAGATTGTGAGTCCCATGAGGGGCATGAACTGTTCAACCTGGTACCTACCCCAGCGCTTGAAGCAGCGTGGCTCAGTGGAAAGAGCACGGGCTTGGGAGTCAAAGGTCATGGGTTTGAATCCCGGCTCTGCCACTTGTCAGCTTTGTGACTGTGGGCAGGTCACTTAACTTCTCTGTCCCTCAATTACCTCATCTGTAAAATGGGGATGAACACTGTGAGCCACATGTGCGTCAACCTGATTATGCTTTATCTACCCCAGTGCTTAGAACAGTGCTCTGCACATAGTTAGCACTTAACAAATACTAACATTATCATTATCATTAGAGTGACTGGCACACCGTAAGTGCCTAACAAATACCATGAAGAACCTGAATCCCCTCCTAACCACCTGGCCCTTACATTACCTCTCATTCCCATTGCCTTCTCTCTGCCACTCTGTTTAGGCCTATTACAATGTCCATTCTTCATGGCAATGAACTAGAAATCCTGCACCCAAAACTAACCTACACTGATCTTTGCTGAGGAAGGATGGGGGCTAACAGTGCCTTCAAAGTCAGGGCGGGGAGGCATCTAATACGTTCGAATGCCACATCATTTTGGTTTCTATTAACTGGCTTGAGGCTGTGAACCTCCAGGGTCACATCTTCTCTGTCTGTAGATATCTGAAATTGTGAGCCCCACGGAGGTCAGGGTTCAGCACATCGTGTCTGAAGCTATGTGCCCATTTGAGAGGAGAGTCAAAACCTCTGTCTCTGGGCATCTATGTGAGGCTGTGAGCCCACATAAGGACTGGGATCAGGTGAGGGCTTCTGTGGGTATCTCTGAGGCTGGGTTTCCAACTCGAAGGGCAAGGTCCTTGTTTCATAAAAGGGCTGATATGTCAGTATCTGTGTGCACCCCTTAAGATTGAAAGCCCCTTGAGGGCAGGGATTTTTCATTTCTAAAATGAGTCCCCATTTTGCTCACCACTACACTGTTGAGCCAAGGCTGCCCGTTGATAGCTTTGTCCACTTTTAACCTCGAAGACTGCAGAGGTGGGGAGAAGGGTGTGTGTGTGTGTGTGTGTGTGTACAATTCCTTTAGAGACTGTGATTGTGACTGTGTTACCTCATAGTTAGAACATGGGCCTGGTTGTAAGACGGACCCAGGTTCTAATCTCATCTCTACCACGATTAGACTGTAAGCCTGTCAAAGGGCAGGGACTGTCTCTATCTGTTGCCGATTTGTACATTCCAAGTGCTTAGTACAGTGCTCTGCACATAGTAAACGCTCAATAAATATTATTGAATGTATGAATGAATCTGCTGTATGATCTTGGTCACGTCATTTTTAATAATGTTGGTATTTGTTAAGCACTTACTATGTGCAGAGCACAGTTCTAAGCGCTGGGGTAGACATAGGGGAATCGGGTTGTCCCACGTGGGGCTCACGGTCTTCATCCCCATTTTACAGATGAGATAATTGAGGCCCAGAGAAGTGAAATGACTTGCCCACAGTCACAGAGCTGACAAGTGGCAGAGCAGGGATTCGAACCCATGACCTCTGACTCCAAAGCCTGTGCTCTTTCCACTGAGCCACGCTGCTTCTCCATGGTTAGAAGCAGCGTGGCTCAGAAAAGCCCCACTTTTCTGGGGCTCCATTTCCTCATCTGTAAAAAATAGGGATTACGAATGTAAATCCATGCGTGAAAGAGACTGTGTCTAATCTGATTAATTTGTATCTATCCCAGTGCTTAATACAGTGCTTGGCAGATAGTAAGCATTTAACAAACGTCTCTCCCACCTGCCACCCATATCCAGTCTGAGCTGTCACCAAAACTTGTTGTCCAGGTTGTGATCTGGTTCTGGGCAAGGAATGTTGCTACCAACTTTTACCCTGTAGTCTCACAAGTGCTTAGCTTAGCTCTCCATCATCTTGCCCTCTCCTACCTCACCTCCCTTCTCTCTTTCTACTGCCCACCCCAGACAATCAGCTCCTCTGCCGCTCACCTCCTCGCGGTCCCTCGTTCATGCCTATCCAGCCGTCGATCCCTGACCCATGTCCCACTGCTGTCCTGGAATGTCCTCCCTCCTCTCGTCCACCAAACTAACTCTCTTCCCTTCTTCAAAGCCCTACTGAGCGCTCACCTCCTCTAAGAGACCTTGGCAGGCTCAGCCCCCCTTTCCCTCTGCGCCCCCCTCCCCTCACCCTGTCCTCTGCTCCTCCCCTTTCCCCTCCCCTCAGCCCTGTGCTCATTTGTATATATTATTTATTACCCTATTTATTTTGTTAATGAAGTGCACATCCCCTTGATTCTATTTATCTGGATGTTTTTGTCTTGTTTTTGTTTTGTTCTGTTTTGCTTTGCTGTTGATCTCCCCAGTTTAGACTGTGAGCCCTTCACTGACCAGGGATTGTCTCTATCTGTTGCTGAATTGTACATTCCAAGCGTTTCTTACAGTGCTCTGCACATAGTAAACCCTCCATAAATACTATCAAATGAATGAATATTGCACTGCACTCATCAAGCACTCAAATATTATTGACTGACTAACGTCTGTGCCCCTCTCTAGACTGTAAATCGGATGTGGGACCTTGGACAATCCCCTTAACTTCTCTATGCCTCACCTACCTCATCTACAAAATGGAAATAATGACAGTGAGCCCCAAGTGGAACAACTTGATTTCTTTGCATTTACCGCAGACTATCTGGATGGGCTAACACCCCACAATTGTCCTGTCCAGTGCCCCATCTTGAAACTGCTTGTGTTCCTCTTCTTTTCATCATCCCCCTCCTCTTCCAGACAGTGTAATTTGCTTTGGGGTGAAATCTCCCCCAGCAGGGGACTTGATCCACTAGGGTTCAGCTGCTTCTCCTGGAGATGATCTCTAGGCAGAGGGGAAATGTGCATGCCACACTTGGTGCCATTGCGAGGGTAAGGAAGTGGAGATTGCCCCACTCTCAGCAGGAAAGCTTGTTCAGGGCTAGGGGAGGGATCGTCGAAGGGTTCTGCCTCTTTCTGACCCTAGCAGGGACATGGGCAAGGACCAGGGTCCTCAATTCAATAGCCAAACTGAAACCTGTCTACGTCCCAGTCTGCAGAACCCCTGGCCCACTGCCTGCCTCTTCCCTGTCAGTCCCTTCCTCCTGTATGGAGCGGTGGCCTTGACAGAAGAAGGGCTCAAAGTAGGGTAGCAGGTGACTGGTCACGTAGGTGTGTGTGTTTCTCTGTGTGTGTGTGTGGGGGGGGGTGTCTGCAATGTGATTTTCTTATATGGACTCAAGCGCATCATAGATGCCCTCTGGCTGTTATAACCCCCACATATGAGTCCCCTTTGTGGCTGAAGGATTTTAATCTGAAGAGGAAGAATTTTTCGCACAGACTGAACCCATATGGGTTCTAATCCCAGGTCTGCCACTTGTGTGCTGAGTGACCTTGGGGAAATCACTTTACTTCTCTATGCTTCAGTCACCTCATCTGTGAGATGGGGATTAAAACTGTGAGCCCTACCTGGAACAACCCAATTATCTTGTATCTACTCTAGCACTTAGAACAGTTCTTGGTACATAGTAAGTCCTTAACAAATACCATTAATTATTATTATCACATGTGTCTCGGCATCATCAATTTTGCACCGACTCCCAGGTACTGATTCCACAGGGGCAAGAGGGCCGGTAGCACCCCCAAACTTGCTGACACAGGTTTTAAAGGGTATTTGTTAAGAAATTAACATGCATCAAACACTTTTCCAATCTCTGGGTTAGTACAATAAAATTAGGTCTGGGGCTCACAGCCTAAGTAAGAGGGAGAAGAGGTATCTCCACTTTACAGTTAAGGACACTGTGGCACAAAGAAGGTGAGTGATTTGTCCAAGGTCACAGTGGAGGCAATTGGCAGAGCTGGGATTAGAACCCAATTCCTTCAGACTCCCAGGCCCATGGTCTATTGACTAAGCTATACTGTATCTCTGTCTGAGGAAAAATGAGAATTCCAAACAATATTACGAAGCCTTGAATCGATGACTTGCTGCCCCACAGAACTTACAATACACCTATACACAATATACAATACACAATATATTTATGTTAATGTCTGTCTCCCCTGATGTCTACCAATTCTGTTAGAGCATACTCTCCTAAGCACTTAATACAGTGTTCTGAACCTAGTCAGTGCTCAATAAATGCCTTTGATTGATTGACTAATGTCTATTCCCCCCTCAAAACTGTAAGCTCCTTTTGGGCTGGGAACATGCCTTTCAACTGTGTTATAATGATAATAATAATAATAATTGATAATTATGGTATTTGTTAAGCATTTACTATGTGCAGAAAACTGTTCTAAGCTCTGGGGTAGATACAGGGTGATCAGATTGTCCCACGTGGGGCTCACATTTTTTAATCCCCATTTTTACAGATGAGGTAACTGAGGAGGCCCAGAGAAGTAAAGTGACTTGCCCAAGGTCACACAGCATACAAGTGGCGGGGCCGGGATTAGAACTCAAGACCTCTGACTCCCAAACCCGGGCTCTTTCCACTGAGCCACGCTGCTACTTTCCCAAGCCCTTAGTAAAGTGCTCTGCAAGGAGTAAGAGCTCAATAAATATGATTGACTGATTGATTGGGCATTTTGCTTCTTGAAATCTGCCTCCTCTTGGTCCTCATTCCCTTGAAAACCATCCTCTCCTTCCCTCACCACTTCCAACCACCTTTGCTTCCATTCTCACAACCAAAAATTGGCCCCACTCGATTAAATTGTTCATTCTGATTCCACTAGATCATTTTCATCGGGCCAAAATATTTATTGAGGACTACATTAGACTATAACCTCCTAGAAGGCAGGAATCATGTCCATTTTGCACTTTCCCAAGCACTTAGTTCAGTGCTCTGAACTGAATAGGCAGTGAGTAAACAGCACTGTTTTATTAGAGTACATAGAGTAGGAACTACAACCATGCTGTTCTGCGCTGGGATAATATTTGGAGGACGGGAAGGATTTATTCACAGTCAGGAGTCCCGGGTTCATTCATTCCTTCAACCCTATTTATTGAACGCTTACTGTGTGCAGAGTACTGGACTAAGCACTTGGGAAGCTACAATATAACAACAAACAGACCCATCCCTGCCCACAGCGAGCTCACAGTCTGGAGATTGCTCCAGTCCAGTTCCTGCTCTGCCACTTGTCTGTTGTGGATCCTGGGCAAGTCACTTAACCTCTCTGGCCTAATGTTCCTCTGATATTAAATGGGGACCCAATATTCATTCTCCTTCCCTCAGACTGTAAGCTCTGTAAGGGTCAGGGAGACTAGAAGGCTAAAGAGAAAAGAGCTCAAGGCTCTACAAACATCTCATGCAACACAATAAGAAACAACCCAGACTGTTAGCTTGTCCCCTAGGCTGTAAGCTCGTTGTGGTAGGGAATATGTCTGTTTATTTTGGTACTGTATTCTCCCCAGCACTTAGTACAGTGTTGTGCACTCTGTGAGTGCTCAATAAATATGACTGACTGATTGACAACCTTTCCGTGTGTCCAGCGTGGCTCAGTGGAAAGAGCACGGGCTTTGGAGTCAGAGGTCATGAGTTCGAATCCCAGCTCTGCCACCTGTCAGCTATGTGACTGTGGGCAAGTCATTTAACTTCTCTGTGCCTCAGTACCCTCATCTGTAAAATGGGGATGAAGACTGTGAGCCCCACGTGGGACAACCTGATTCTACCCCAGTGCTTAGAACAGTGCTCTGCACATAGTAAGCTATTAACAAATATCAACATTATTATTATTATTAACTGTGGATCCACATTGGTCTTGGAGAATCAAAGATGGTAAGGGGTTTGACTAAGGTCACATAGCAGACCTAGCCAGACCCTAAAACCTGTGCCCTTTCCAATAGTCCGGGCTGCCTGTCACTTTTGACCTTTTTTCCTTTGCTTGTGATTGCTGTGGTACCTGGTTGGTTACTTCAACTTTTTCACATCTGGGAGCTCCGGGATTAACCAGAAAGATTTATCCTTTATCTCCTGTTGATAAGCTTCCTCCCCAGCACCCTCCCCAAAGCGGCCTTCAGGTCATGGTTTCTCAGGCTGTAGATGAGGGAGTCGAGGGGGTCCAGGTAAGGGAGCAGGGCACCACAACATAGGGCACAGAAACCAGCAGGTCCAACACAGGAGGCATTGGACAAAGGCTTGCAATAGGCCACATCTCCGGTGGAGATGAAGAACGTGACGATGGCGAGGTTTGGGAGGCAGGTGGAGAAGGCTTTGGCCCATCCCTCGGCGGCTGACATCCTCAGCATGGCCCGGAAGATGTGCACATATGAGATGACAATGGAGTCAAAGCAGGGAGAAACCAGAAGGGCAGAGGAGGTTACTACATCCTCCTGAATCTTCCTACTGGAATGGGAAAGTTTAATGATATGGGGCCTCTCCCAGAAGAACTGGTGGACCACTTGGGATCCAACTAAGGGAACAGAGAAGGTGGCGGCCATGTGCATGAGGGCGGAGAGGCTTCGCTGAGTCACGAGGTGGCCGCCATCTTCCCACAGACCCCATGGTTCATGTAAGCTCACCACCTCCATGAGCCCTACACAGACTGAACCCATCTTTTCCTCTGCTCCTCCTCCCTTCCCCATCACCCCTACTCCCTCCCTCTGCTCTCCCTCCCTCCCACCCCCTAACAATTATGTGAATAGGTACATATTTATTCTTCTTATTTTATTAATTATGTGTATATATAATTCTTTTTTTGATGTCATCGATGTCTGTCTACTTGTTTGTTTTGTTGTCTGTCTCCTCCCTTCTAGACTGTGAGCCTGTTGTTTGGTAGGGATTGTCTTTATCGGATGCCTGAAATATACTTTCCAAGCACTTGGGACAGTCCTCTGCAATAGTAAGTGCTCAATAAATACGATTGAATGAGTGAATGAAAGATGACCTCGTTGTGCAGGAGGAGGCAGATGGCCTCCTAGGGGTTGTAGGACAACACCGTGAGGAAGAACAGCTCAATACAGGCAAACAGCAGGAGGAAAAACAACTGAAGGACACATCCCAGAAGGTAGAAGTTTCTGCCTTTGGTCAAGGAGTTGGGGCAATGATGAAGATGTAGGAGAGGTCAAGGACGGACAGGTGTTTGAGGAAGAAGTACAAGGAGTAGTGGAGGCTCCGGTCAAGTGTGATGACAGAGACTACCAGTGGATTTCCCATCTGGGCCACCAACTAGACTAGGAGGAACAGCGCGGTGTGAACCAGCTGCAGCTCTCAGACCTCCAAGAACCCCAACAGGGTAAATTCCTTCACTGTCAGGCTGTTGGTCATTTCCAGGGAAATGAATGCACTAAATTCTTGGAGAGAAGGTGGTTGAAAGCAACAGTTCTGGCCACTTGATCCGTTGGAACAGGGAAGGAAAAAAATGCAACTCTGAATTTTTCTGGTAGCTCTGGGTCGAATTCATCCTCATCCAGACGCTGAGACACAATGTTCCATCTCTCCTCCTTCACCTTTTCTGGACCTTTGCCCAAGAGGCCTTTCCTGGCAAAGCCCTCCTTTCCTCTTCTTCCACTCCCTTCTGTGTTTTCCTGATTTTTCTCTCTGTATTCATCCCCCCACGTAGCCCCACAGCATTTCCACATTCACACATATTTTATTTATATTAATGTCTGTCTCCCCCTCCAAGCTCTAAACTCTTTATGGGCCAGGAATCTGTCTACCAACACTTATATTGTACTCTTTCAAGCGCTTAATGCTATGCTCTGCACAGTAAGCTCTCAAACCATTCCACTGATTGATTGGATAACCACCCCTTTCCTGATGAATGAGGCCGATTCTCCTCGTAGTCACTCAACCCCCTCCCCCTCGATACCTCCCAGTGCACAGAGAACCGCCACCACCTTCCTCAGTATAACGCTTCTTACTCAACTCCTCCCTTCTCGATCGCTGCCGATGCCCATTTGCCCTCCCTTTTGTGTGGTATTATAAGCGTTTTCTATGTGCTAGGCCCTGTACTGTGTGCTGGGGTAGATACAAACTAAACAGGTTGGACACAGCGCAAGTCCCAAATGGAGCTAACAGTCTTAATCCCCATTTTACAGATGATGAAACAGAGATAATTACTAGCCTTACTGTGTGCCAGACATTGTACTGAACTCTGAGGGTAGAAGATACAAGCTAATCAGGTTGAATACGGTCCAGGTCCCACGGGGGTGAGGCTCACAGCCTTAAAGCCTTAGGCTGTTTTACAAATGAGGTAAGTGAGGCATAGAAAAGTGAAGTGGCTTGCCCAAGTCACACAACAGACAAGGGACGGAGTTGGAATTTGAGCCCAGGTCCTTTTGACTCCCAGGCCGGGGCTCTATCCACTAGTCCATACTGCCGGCTTGCTCACCGCATTTCCCCCATCTTTATTCCTGCACAAACAGCAGGGTCTCAATACCTTTTTCTCCCTCCTACTTAAATCTTGGGCAAGTCCCTTCACTACTCTATGCCTCAGCCCTCCTTTTGCAAAATTAGGATGCAATTACCTGTTTCTTCCTTCCATTTAGACTGTGAGACCCCTGTCAGTCAGTCAATCAATCGTATTTATTGAGTACTTGCTATGTTCAGAGCATTATACCAAGCACTATACTTGGACTGTGTCTTACCTAATTAGCTTGTGTCTACCTCAGCTCTTAATTCAGTTTCTAACCTATAGTAAGCATTTTCAGATACCACAATTGCAGTTATTATTCAATACCATAATAAACAACCAACAACAACAACAACAAAGAAAAAAACACCAGGGCATGACAGGGGATGGAGGGAGATAACTCTCGTCCATGCACTGTCTCTCCACTGTTCTCGGTCTCTCTGCAGGTGGATGGAAGGATCCGATCACCTCTCGTGCTTCAGCCCCATGGTGACCTTCAGTGAAGGTGCAGAGCACGAATCTCTCTTTATAGCCCCGACAGGATGATTCCTGGAGCCAGGTGGGTCCCTTGGCTATCTCCATGTGGCCCTCCAGTCGCCATGGAGACTATTCCCCTCCCCATCCTCCCGTGGCCATGGAGACCATTTACTGGACGACCCTTCCACCGCAGGGATGAGTCCGGACCAATCCCACCTGAGAGGCTGAGGTCTCACCTCTGGGTACTGGGGACTGAGGGCCCTCTAGGGTTATGTCTGCGTGGCCCTCTCGTCTCCATGGAGACCATTCCCCATGCATCCCCTGGCCAACCCCATCTGAGATTCCGAGTCCTTATGCCCAAACCTACGGACCGGTTTATTACTTATCTATCCCAACCCTGGGCTTTCAGTCACTTCACTTCTCTGGGCCTCAGTTACCACACCTGGAAAATGGGCATTGACTTTGAGTCTCAAGAGGGCCGGGGACTGTGACCAACCCTATTTGCCTATATCCATCCCACTCCTTAGTACAGTGCTCTGCACTTAGTAAGTGCTTATCTAATATCACAATCATTATTATGGTCATTATTATTATTAGAAACATCCTCGATGCCAATTTGCTCCATTCTTTCTGGCCAGAAATGCCCTCTCCCACTATATAGGATAGACCATCCCTCTCCCCACCTTGTTTTAATGGAATCTGGAAAGTGTTTACAGTGTGCCAAGACCTGTACTAAGCACTGGGGTAGATGCAGGATAGTCAGGTTGGACACAGTCCTAACACCCATTTTACAGATGCAGTAATTTCAACACAGAGAAGTGAAGTGACTTGCCTGTGGTCACCCAGCAAACAAGTGGCAGAGCTGACATTAGAACTCAGGTCCTCCTGGCTCCAAGGCAAGTGCTGTATTCATTCAACCATGGTGCTGCTCTACGATGCCTCTGTGATATCACTGAGGAAGATAATAGTCTCAAGAATTGGTGAAAGTGTCCGTGATGTCACCGAAGGTAAAAGTGTTACACTCGAGGATTGTTGGGGTTCTCTGTGATGTCACAGGCTTAAACTGGCGCAGATGAGACAGATGGGCGCTGTACTCTCTGGTGATCATCCCTGTCCTCTGGGCTCTTTGTATTTCATGGGATTTGTTAAACAGTTAATAAGAGTCTCTAGATTGTGAACTCGTTGTGGAAAGGGAATGTGAGTACCAGCTCTACATTACTGTGCTCTCCCAAATGCTCAGTACAGTGCTCTACACACAGTAAGAACTTAATAAACATGAATGATTGATTGATATGAGTCAAGCACTGCTCTGAGCACTGGGGTAGGTACACCTTAATCAGAATTTTTCACACAGACTGAACCCATATGGGTTCTAATCCAGGTCTGCCGCTTGTTTGCTGAGTGACCTTGGGGAAATCACTTTACTTCTCTATGCTTCAGTCACCTCATCTGTAAAACGGGGATTAAAACTGTCAGCCTTACCTGGAACAATCCGATTATCTTGTATCTACCCTAGCACTTAGAACAGTTCTTGGTACATAGTAAGTCCTTAACAAATACCATTAATGATTATTATCACATGTGTCTCGGCATCATCAATTTTGCACCGACTCCCAGGTACTGATTCCACAGGGGCAAGAGGGCCGGTAGCACCCCCAAACTTGCTGACACAGGTTTTAAAGGGTATTTGTTAAGAAATTAACATGCATCAAACACTTTTCCAATCTCTGGGTTAGTACAATAAAATTAGGTCTGGGGCTCACAGTCTAAGTAAGAGGGAGAAGAGGTATCTCCACTTTACAGTTAAGGACACTGTGGCACAAAGAAGGTGAGTGATTTGTCCAAGGTCACAGAGGAGGCAATTGGCAGAGCTGGGATTAGAACCCAGTTCCTTCAGACTCCCAGGCCCATGGTCTATTGACTAAGCTATGCTGTATCTCTGTCTGAGGAAAAATGAGAATTCCAAACAATATTATGAAGCCTTGAATCGATGACTTGCTGCCCCACAGAACCTACACCTGTCTCAATATAATATATTTATTTTAATGTCTGTCTCCCCTGATGTCTACCAGTTCTGTTAGAGTATACTCTCCTAAGCACTTAATACAGTGTTCTGAACCTAGTCAGTGCTCAATAAATGCCTTTGATTGATTGACTAATGTCTGTTCCCCCCTCAAAACTGTAAGCTCCTTTTGGGCTGGGAACATGCCTTTCAACTGTGTTATAATGATAATAATAATAATTGATAATTATGGTATTTGTTAAGCATTTACTATGTGCAGAAAACTGTTCTAAGTGCAGGGGTAGATACAGGGGGATCAGATTGTCCCACGTGGGGCTCACATTTTTAATCCCCATTTTTACAGATGAGGTAACTGAGGAAGCCCAGAGAAGTTAAATGACTTGCCCAAGGTCACACAGCATACAGGTGGCAGGGCCTGGATTAGAACCCACGACCTCTGACTCCCAAACCCGGCCTCTTTCCACTGAGCCACACTTCAATTCTCCCAAGCCCTTAGTACAGTGCTCTGCAAGGAGTAAGAGCTCAATAAATATGATTGACTGATTGATTGGGCACTTTGCTTCTTGAAATCTGCCTCCTCTTGGTCCTCATTCCCTTGAAGACCATCCTCTCCTTCCCTCACCACTTCCAAACACCTTTGCTTCCATTCTCACAATCAAAAATTGGCCCCACTCAATTAAATTGTTCATTCTGATTCCACTAGATCATTTTCATCTGGGCAAAATGCAGAAGTATTTTGCATTTTATTGAGGACTACATTAGACTATAACCTCCTAGAAGGCAGGAATCATGCCCATTTTGCACTTTCCCAAGCACTTAGTTCAGTGCTTTGAACTGAATAGGCAGTGAGTAAACAGCACTGTTTTATTAGAGTACATAGAGTAGGAACTACAACCATGCTGTTCTGCGCTGGGATAATATTTGGAGGACGGGAAGGATTTATTCACAGTCAGGAGTCCCGGGTTCATTCATTCCTTCAACTCTATTTATTGAACGCTTACTGTGTGCAAAGCACTGGACTAAGCACTTGGGAAACTACAATATAACAACAAACAGACCCATCCCTGCCCACGGCGAGCTCACGGTCTGGAGATTGCTCCAGTCCAGTTCCTGCTCTGCCATTTGTCTGTTGTGGATCCTGGGCAAGTCACTTAACCTCTCTGGCCTAATGTTCCTCTGATATTAAATGAGGACCCAATATTCATTCTCCCTCCTCCAGGCTGTAGGCTGTGACTCTTACGAAACCCCTACAGTTAGTGGATGGGAGGGGGAGGAGGAGCCCGTGAAGGAGGCTGAGAATGTATGGCCAGAGCGATAGGAGGAGATCCAGGAGAGGACAGAGTACAAGAAGCCAAGGTGAGATAGAGTGTAGAGGAGAAGGGGATGGCTCCATAGGCCATAATTGGGAGCAGCTGTGGAGAAGGAGGAGAGAAAGGGACGGGTGCTGGGGGTGGGGAGGGTTTGGATGGGAATGAGATGGGGGCGTGGGGGGGGCGAACCTGGGCGGGGAGAGAGAGATAAGGGGTGGCGATGAGACAGGAGAATTGGGATGGAATGTGGGCGGGGAGGAAGGAAGGGAAGGGGATCGGAGGAAGGTGCTTGGTGGCGAAGAACGCAAGAGGAGGCGGATGAGGACTGGCACTGGTACAGTGGGATTCTACGAAGGGGTGGGGAGGAGGGGAGGGGCAGTGAAAATTGAGGGAAAGAGCTGGGTGGGAGAGGGGAAGGGGAAGGTGAGGAGGATTGGGACAGGCAGATGAGAACAGGCGGGTTGGAAGGTCATGGTGAAGTCACTGAGGTAAATGACAGCACTCAGATCAGTTATCAATGAACATGCGAGAGCCGTAAAGTAATATAAAATATATGATATGATATAATATATTATTAATAAGAGGGTGATGCCCAGAGTCGAATTTTGACTTGTCCATGAGTCTATCAAATCAAAATCAAAGGGCTAGCAGCAAGAAGAGTCCCTAGGCTCTTGGTCCAAATGTCTGAGAGGCTCTGTGGATAGCCGACTTGGAGAAGGGTGGAGCTGTTATGGGGATCAGGGAGGAGGAAACTCCTGGGGAGAAGAGTAAAGAACCAAACATCATGGATGGGCTGAGTAGGTACGAGTGCAGGTAGTAGCTAAAAGTAACACAGTGAGAACAAGGGCAATGTTATCCTGGGGTGGGGCGCGAAGTGGGAGGGGCGGGGATAGTGGGTGGGGAGGGCGGGAGCAGGGGAGCATTCACCTCTAGTCAGAACACAGGGTAGGAGGGAGTGGGGGCTCCCCAAGGATGGCCGCTTCTGGGCGGGGGACGGGGTCGGGGGACAGTTGGGGATATAATGTCCCATGACCTTAGGGGTGGGTGAGAGCTGGGGATCACAATGTCCCACGGTCCCGGAGAGAAACAGGGGAGCACAGGGTCCCACGGCCTTGGTTGGAGTGGGGGTGGGGGAGGCGGTGTTGGGGATTACGGTGACCCACGGTCTGGGTTGGCTACGGTGGTTCTCGTGATGATGGAAGGGGTGCTAGACCTTGGGAGCTGGAAGGTCAGCGGAGAGATCGGGGATAGTCTGGGAGCTTCACGAGATTCTGAGGGTCTGCGGGATCTGCGGCGGTGGGGTGGGGGTGGGGGGAGTGAGTCCTTGGTGTCGGTGCCCTCGGGCGGAGTAGGACAGGGGAGATAGTTTATATAAGGTGAGCGGGAATAGGGTCCGAAGTACAGGTATAGGGGGTGGCACTTGCAAGGAGGGAGCAGATCTCCTCTGAGGATACTGCAGGGAAGGATGGGAAAGTCGAGGAGAGGGTTGGGAGTGGGGAAGGTGGAGAAGGGGGAAGGGTGACCTTGGGGAGCACAGACCTGATAGCATTAATTTTGGTAATGAAGTAGGTGGCCAGATCGTTGAAGATGAAGGATGGGAGGGGTGGGAGGAGGGGAGGAGGAACAGGGGGCTTGAGGAGAGAATTAAAAGTCCGTAACAATTGGCTGGGCTGATGGGCATGAGCGTCAATGAGGGCGTCAATGCCTGGCAGGGGAGAGGGCAGAGTTAAGGCAGGAAATGATAAATTTGAAGTGAAGAAGGTTGGACTGATGCTTAGACTGTCGCCAGCTGTGCTCAGCAGCACGAGCATAAGACCGAAGGAGGCAGACCAAAGGAGGCAGAGATCCAGGGCTGTGGGTTAGTGGAGCGAGAGTGTCGGAGGGCAAGGGGAGCAAGCGGGTTGAGTTGGGTAGAGAGGGTAGAGTTGAGAGCAGTAATCTGATCATCGAGAGTGGGAAAAGAGGCTAGGGAGGCAAGGTAGGGTGTGATGCTTTGGGAAAGATGGACGGGTCAAGAGAGTGGAGGTCTCTGTGGGAGAGTAATACAGTTTTGCAGGGGGAAGGAGTGTGAGGGAGGAGGCAGGTGAGAAGGTTATGGTCACAAAGAGTGATTTCAGAGTTGGTGAGGGTGGAGATAGTGCAGCGGTGAGAGATAATAATGTTGGTATTTGTTAAACGCTTACTATGTAAGCGCTTACTTACACTGTTCTAAGCGCTGGGATAGATACAGGGGAATCAGGTTGTCCCACGTGGGGCTCACAGTCTTAATACCCATTTTACAGATGAGGTAACTGAGGCACAGAGAAGTTAAGTGACTTGCCCACAGTCACACAGCTGACAAGTAGCAGAGCTGGGATTTGAACTCATGACCTCTGACTCCAAAGCCCGGGCTTTTTCCACTGAGCCACGCTGCTTCTCCTATGATGAGAGATGATGAGATTGAGTGTGTGACCAAGTTGGTGAGTGGGCGAGGTGTGTTGGGGCAAGAGATTGGCAGAGTCAAGGAGTGATAGAAGGCGGGCGGCAGAGGTGTCACCGGTTACAACCTTGTGGATGCTGAAGTCTCCGAGGATCAGAGTGGGCAGGAGGAAGGAGAGAAGGAAGGTGAGAAAGGGGTCAAGGTGGTGAAAGAAGTTGGAGGTGGGACCAGAGGGGCGTAGATGACAGATACAAGCATCTGGAAGGGGTAGTAGAGGCGAATTACATGGTGTCAAAGGAGGGTAAGGAGAGGGAAGCGGGAGGGGAGAGAGCGCAGAAGCGACATGGGGGTGAGAGAAGGAAGCTGACGCCTTAAGGAAGCCAACGCCTCCTCCTTTCCCTATGAGTCTGGGGGAGTGGGAGGTCGGAGAAGGAGAGGCCTCCGCTGGAGGGAGCAACAGACTTTATTATTGATCGGGTCCTTTCCGGTCACAGTTCTTTCTCGCCATCACTGAAAACTGCTTCTCCCCAGGAGACACGTTCTCCCCTCCTGCTCTTCCCAGAGGGGGCTTCATCTTGTCCCATTCCTCCAGAATCAGTGGGAAAGAAGTGGGTGTTGGCTTCCTGCTCATACCCCAGTTGCGCTTTCGCACCACTCCACCCACCCGCATCCCTTTCTTTCCTTTCTCTGAAACCCATATCTTGCACCTCCGCCGCCCACTGACGATTCTAGAAACTACCATACACCGCCGCTCCCCCAGGTTCCACCTCCAACTTTTGTTCGTTTTGATCCCTTTCTCGCATTTCTTCTTTCCCTTTGCCTACATTGATCCTTGGGGACATCAGTATCCCCATAGATGTCCCTGACCACCCTTCTACTGCCTGCTTTCAAACACTCCTCAACTCTACTGACCTCCTGTTCCTCCCTATATAACCCATTCACCAACTAGGAGACAAACGAGATCTCATCAACCCAAGACACTGCACATACTCCGCCCTCACAAATTCTGAAATCCAACAATCCGACCAAAACCTCCTCAACTGCTTTCTCTCCCCCACACCTCCGCCCTATAAATCTGTACTGTTTCCCCACGGAGACCTCCAATCCTTTGATTTCTTCTAATTTTCTCAAGTCATCATGCCCCATTTAGCCTCCATACCCAAACCACCTTCCCTCGATTACCAGCCACACTGACTCTCTCAACACCACCCTCTCTTCTGAACTCATCTCACGTGCTCCTCTAGCTCTTTCTCACTCTTGTACCACTAACCCACAGCTTTGGGTCACTTCTCCAGTTCTTCTTCCTCCCTCCCGTGCACGAGCCACAGAGTGTTACTGATGGAAATCTAGCTATCAGACCGATTTCGTCAACTTCAGGTTTCTCTCTGCCATGCTTTAGCTCTGCCCTCTATTCTCCCCGGCAAAGCTATTTCTCCACTCTCATTGACACCCATGCCCTTTGCCCTCGCCACTTGTTCCAGACATTTAACTACCTTTTCAGGCCCCCAGCCCTCCACCCTCTCCCCGTCTCCCCCATCCCCTGCCCCCAGTGACCTGCCTACTTTCTATATCAACAAAATTAACACCATCAGGCGTGATCCCCGAAAATCTCCCTTGCTCCTCTCCAGTCACTCTCCTCTCCTGCCCCTTCTTCAACTCTCCCATCTTTCCCAGAACAATCTCCAGAGGATACCTCCTGCCATCTCTCAAAATCCACCCCCTCCACCGGTGCCTCCAGCCCCATTCTTTCACACCTTATCAAAACACTTGCCCCCTCCCTTCTTCCCTCTCTAACGTTTTCAACTGTTTCCTCGCCAATGGCTTCTTTCTCACTGCTTTGAAAGATGTCCATATCTCCCCGTCCTACCCCCCCCAACCCCACGGCTACCTCCAGTTATCAACCTATTTCCCTCCTACCATTCCTCTCCCAAATCCTTGAGCGAGCTGTCTCCACCTGCTGCCTCACGGTCCTCTCCTCCATGTCTCTTCTTCACCCCCTCCAGGCTTCTGTTCTCTTCCCTCACAGAAACCACCCTCTCAAAAGTCATCAATGATCTCCTCCTTGCCATATCCAACGGCCTTTACTCCATCCTCGACTTCTCGGCTGCCTTTGATGATGCGGACCACTCCTTTCTCCTGGAAACGTTATCCAACCTTGGCTTCGCTGACACTGTACTCTCCTGTTTCTCCTTCTAGCTCTCTGTCATCTCAGTCTCTTTTGCCGGCTCCAACTCTGCCTCCCATCCCCTAACTCTGGGGGTCTCTCAAGGTCCCCTTTTCTTCTCCCTCTACACCCACTCCCTTGGAAATCTCATTCCCTTATATGACTTCCTCTATCACTTCTACCCTGATGACCCAAATCTACAACTCCAGCCCTCATCTCTGTCCCTCTCTGAAGTCTCACCCTTCCTCATGTCTTCAAGACATCTCTACTTGGATGTCCTCCCGACACCTCAAACTTCATATGGCTAACACTGAACAACTTACCTTCCCACCCAAACATTATTCTCCCGCTCACCTGCACATCACTGTTGATGCCACTATTGTCTTTTTGTCTCACAAGTTCTTAACCTTGGCATTATCCTGACTCCTCTCTCTCATTCGGCTCATGAATTCAAGCTATCACGATGTCTTGTCAATTCTACTTTCACGACATTGCCAAAATCCTCCGCTTCCTTTCTGTCCCAACTGCTCATACATTAATTCCAACACTTATCCTACCCCGCCTTGATTACTGTAACAGCCCCTTTCTTGACCTCCCTGCCTCCCATCTCTCCCCACTCCCATTCATACTCCACTCTGCTAACCAGATCAGTTTCCTGCAGAAACCTTCAAACCATGTTTCACCACTCCTCAGGAAACTTCTGTGGTAGCAAATCCACCTCCACAACAAACTAAAACTGCTCATCATTGATTTTAAAACAGTTTATCACCTTGCCCCCTCCCACCTCACCTCGCTAGTGTGCTACTATATCCCAGCTCACACACCTGGTTTCTCTAATGATTAACCTTCTCACCGTACCGTGATCTCATCTTTCTTGTCACCGACCTCGCGCCCACATCCTACCTCTGGCTTGTTACACCCTCCCTCCTCATATCAGGCAGACAATTACTCTCTCCCACTTCAAAACCTTTTTGAAGGCACATCTCCCCCAAGAAGTCTTCCCTGACTAAGAAGTCTTTTACCACTCCTTTCTGTGCCGTTCTTACTAGTTCCTTCATTCATTCTCATCCCCACACTCACAGTTGGGACCCCGCCTCAGTGAGAAGAAACCTTACAGATGGGAGAAGAAGAAATCTTACACACATCCAGCGATTGTGAATTGACGCTGGAAAAATCCCAGGATCCTACGGTTGGAAAGGAATTGAGAGATCATCTCGGCAATTCTTCTTAAGACCACGCTCGTCCCGTTCCTAACAGATCCAGCCCGGTCCTTTCTAAACACTGAGCAGGCAGATTTAGTCTTGAACCTCTTCAAATGTAATACGTGGGCCCGGGATCGAATCGACCACCACATGGACTCTGGAGCTCTCCTCCCAGGCGGTGGTTCCTTGGGCTGCCTGCCCCCCGTTTCCAGCCTAGCTCTTTAGCAGCCTTTTGGCCACCGACCGCCGACTTTCGCGGCTTTTTGGCCGCCGACCGCCGACTCATCCACGCCGAGACCACCCCCCCTCCCGGGAAGCTGAGCCTTGTCATCGCCCGGACCCTTGGAGCCATTACCTCGTGGGCCCGGGATCTCTGCTCCCCTGGGGCTGAATCGACCACCACATGGACTCGGGAGCTCTCCTCCCAGGCGGTGGTTCCTTGGGCTGCCTGCCCCCCCGTTTCCAGCCTAGCTCTTTAGCAGCCTTTTGGCCACCGACCGCCGACTTTGCGGCTTTTTGGCCGCCGACCGCCGACTCATCCACGCCGAGACCACCCCCCCTCTCCCGGGAAGCTGAGCCTGGTCATCGCCCGGACCCTTGGAGCCATTACCTCGTGGGCTCGGGATCTTTGCTCCCCTGAGGCGCAGCCTCGGCCCACCCGGCCCCGATTCCCGACAAGCCCCCCTTCGCCTACCGCTCGCTGACTCATCTGCGCTTCCTCCGCCTCCACCGGGGAGCTGAGCCTCGGACCGTCCGGACCCGCGCCCGCCTCAGCCTTTCACAACCTGGATCTCCGCACCCACGCTCGGGAACTCCGACACTACGGATCTTCGCCCCCACAGACCCCCAGCCACCAGCTTCCAGTCCACCCGCCCCCCCCGCCGCTCGGGCCCGGGAACATTGCGCTCCTCTTCTCGATCCTGGGGACATTGTGCTCCCCTTCTCGGCCCCAAGGACATTGTGTCCTCGGGGGACATTGTGTCCCCCTGCTCGGGCCCGGGGACATTGTGCTCCCCAACCGCTCCCCCACTCCGCCCGAGGCGGCCATTTTGGGAAGCCCCCACTCTGCCTGAGGCGGCCATTTTGGGAAGGCTTCACTCCCTCTTCCCTCTTGAGGTGATTCATCTCTCCCGCCCCCGCCCCGGGCGACGACGTCCTTGTTCTCACCATGTTACCTTACCTTAGCCGCCGCCTACGGCCGCCACCCACCCCGGACAACCTCAGGGCCCCCCCGCCGCCACAGGGTTATTGGGTCATGAGCTCTGGGACTCTCTCGGCCGCTGGCCGCTTGACTTTGAGTCTGATTGGGTAGGGTCGGCTCGTCCCCCGACCCTGGTCATCGCCTGCTTATTAACACTATTGTAGTGTGCCTTACTGTAGCATGTTGCTATATTTGCGATCTCGCTTTTTATTGTTTATTGTCGTCAGACTTTGAATTTGATCAGGTCGCCCCTTAATCGAGTCTACCCCCGACCCTGATCATCACCCCTTTTATTAACACAACTATATTGTATCGTACTGTATCATGTTGCTATATTAGCACTACTGTATTGTATCATATTGTATCATGTTGCTATATTACCGATTTCGTTTATTACTGCATATTGTTGTCAGTGCTGCCACCCACCTCTCTGGCCTCGCCATGTCCCTCCTCCCCCCCTCCCCCCTCCCGCCCCTTCCTATCCTCCCCTTCCCCTTCCCCTCTCTCGCTCAGCTCTTTCCCGCTCTCTCCTCCGTCTCCACCCCCCCTCCTCTCTCCCGCCCTAGAACCCCACTTTACCAGTGCTACCCCTCTTCCCCCTCCCCCTACTCTTCCCCCCACCAAACCCCCGCTTCACCCCCTCCCCCCTTCTCTCTTCCCCACCCATGCCCCATCCCAGTCCTCTTGTCCCACCGCCACCCCTCATCCCCCTCTCCTCGTCCAGGGCCCCGCCACCTCCTTCCCATCCAAACCCTCCCCTCCCCCCGCCCTTTCCCCCCTCCTCCCCTTGCACCCACAGCTACTTTCAAGTGTGGCCTCTGGAACCCCCGCTCTATTACAGGCAAGCTACCTTTCATCCATGACCTTTTCCTCTCCCGCTCTCTCCTCCTCCTCGCCCTTTCGGAAACGTGGCTCTCTCCCGAAGACACGGTCTCCGCCGCCGCTCTCTCCGGCGGAGGCCTCTCCTTCTCCCACTCCCCCAGACTCACCGGTAAGGGAGGAGGCGCCGGCTTCTTGCTCTCACCCCGTTGCCGCTTCCGCACTATCCCTCCTCCCCCCTCCCTCTCCTTCCCCTCCTTCGAAGCCCATATCATTCGCCTCTACCACCCACTCCAGTTACTTGTCGCCGTCATCTACCGCCCTCCCGGTCCCACCTCCGACTTCTTCAACCACCTTGACCCCTTTCTCACCTTCCTTCTCTCCTTCTCTCTGCCCACTCTGATCCTTGGAGACTTCAACATCCATACGGATGTACCCGACGACTCCTCTGCCGCCCGCCTGCTATCCCTCCTCGACTCTGCCGACCTCCTCCTCCACCATACCGCGCCCACTCACCGACTCTGTCACACCCTCGATCTCGTCATCTCCTACCCCTGCACTATCTCCTCCCTCACCAACTCTGAAATCCCTCTCTCTGACCATAACCTTCTCACCTGCCTCATCTCTCACACTCCCTCCCCCTGCAAATCTTCGCTACTGCCCCACAGAGACCTCCGCTCTCTCGATCTCATCCGTCTTTCCAATAGCATCTCGCCTCACCTTGCCTCCCTGTCCTCTCTTCCCACTCTCGACGAGCGGGTCTCCGCTCTCAACTCCACCCTCTCTACTCATCTCGACTCTCTCGCCCCCCTTTCCCTCCGCCGCTCTCGCTCCACTAACCCACAGCCCTGGATCACCTCCTCCGTCCGCCTCCTACGCTCCTATGCTCGAGCTGCTGAGCGCTGCTGGCGAAAGTCCAAGCACCAAGCCGACCTCACACACTTCAAATTTATCCTTTCCTGCCTTAACTCTGCCCTCTCCTCCGCCAGGCAAAGCTTCTTCTCCTCCCTCATCGACACCCATGCCCGTCATCCCCGCCGATTGTTCCGGACCTTTAACTCTCTCCTTAGGCCCCCTGTTCCTCCCCCTCCCCCATCTCTCACCCCCAATGATCTGGCCACCTATTTCCTCACGAAAATCAACACGATCAGGTCTGAGCTCCCCAAAGTCACCCCTCCGCCTCTCCCCTCCCCCCCAACAACCCCCTCCCCTACTTTCCCATCCTTCCCTGCAGTATCCTCAGAGGAGATCTTCTCCCTCCTTGCAAGTGCCACCCCCTCCACCTGCGCCTCGGACCCCATTCCCTCTCACCTTCTTAAAACCATCGCCCCTGCCGTCCTCCCTTCCTTAACTTCTATTTTTAACCACTCAATCTCCAAGGGCTCCTTCCCCTCTGCCTTCAAACATGCCCACGTCTCCCCCATCCTAAAAAAACCCGCTCTTGACCCCACTTCCCCCTCCAGTTATCGTCCTATCTCCCTACTACCCTTCCTTTCCAAAATCCTAGAACGAGTCGTCTACAATCGATGCCTAGAATTCCTTAACTCCCATTCTCTCCTAGACCCCCTCCAATCTGGCTTCCGTCCCCTCCACTCTACCGAGACTGCTCTCTCTAAGGTCACCCATGACCTCCTTCTTGCCAAATCCAATGGCTCCTACTCCATTCTGATCCTCCTTGACCTCTCTGCTGCCTTTGACACTGTCGACCATCCCCTCCTCCTCCATACTTTATCTCACCTTGGCTTCACGGACTGTGTCCTCTCCTGGTTCGCCTCTTACCTCTCTGGCCGATCATTCTTGGTCTCCTACGCTGGAGCCTCCTCCCCCTCCCATCCTTTAACTGTTGGAGTTCCTCAAGGGTCAGTTCTTGGCCCTCTTCTGTTCTCCATTTACACTCACTCCCTCGGTGAACTCATCCGCTCTCACGGCTTTGACTACCATCTCTACGCAGATGACACGCAGATCTACATCTCCGCCCCTGTCCTCTCCCCCTCCCTTCAGGCTCGCATCTCCTGCCTCCGGGACGTCTCCACCTGGATGTCGGCCCGCCACCTAAAACTCAACGTGAGCAAGACTGAGCTCCTCATCTTCCCTCCCAAACCCGGTCCGCTCCCAGACTTCTCTATCACCGTGGATGGCACGACCATCCTTCCCGTCCCGCAGGCCCGCAATCTCGGTGTCATCCTTGACTCGTCCCTCTCGTTCACCCCACACATCCTATCCGTTACCAAGACCTGCCGGTTTCACCTCTACAGTATCGCCAAGATCCGCCCTTTCCTCTCCACCCAAACGGCTACCTTACTATTACGGGCTCTCGTTATATCCCGGCTAGACTACTGTGTCAGCCTTCTCTCTGACCTCCCTTCCTCCTCTCTCGCCCCGCTCCGGTCTATTCTTCACTCCGCTGCCCGGCTCATCTTCCTGCAGAAACGATCTGGGCATGTCACTCCCCTTCTTAAACAACTCCAGTGGTTGCCTATCGACCTCCGCTGCAAACAAAAACTCCTCACTCTAGGCTTCAAGGCTCTCCATCACCTTGCCCCTTCCTACCTCTCCTCCCTTCTCTCTTTCTACCGCCCACCCCGCACGCTCCGCTCCTTTGCTGCCCACCTCCTCACCGTCCCTCGGTCTCGCCTATCCCGCCGTCGACCCCTGGGTCACGTCCTCCCGCGGTCCTGTAACGCCCTCCCTCCTCACCTCCGCCAAAGTTTCCCTCTTCAAAACCTTACTTAAAATCACCTCCTCCAAGAGGCGTTCCCAGACTGAGCCCCGTTTCCCCCTCTACTCCCTTTGCCATCCCCCTTTACCTCTCCGCAGCTAAAGCCTCATTTTCCCCTTTTCCCTCTGCTCCTCCACCTCTCCCTTCCCATCCCCACAGCACTGTACTCGTCCGCTCAACTGTATATATTTTCGTTACCCTATTTATTTTGTTAATGAATTGTACATCGCCTTGATTCTATTTAGTTGCCATTGTTTTTACGAGATGTTCTTCCCCTTGACGCTGTTTAGTGCCATTGTTCTTGTCTGTCCGTCTCCCCCGATTAGACTGTAAGCCCGTCAAACGGCAGGGACTGTCGCTATCTGTTGCCGACTTGTTCATCCCAAGCGCTTAGTACAGTGCTCTGCACATAGTAAGCGCTCAATAAATACTATTGAATGAATGAATTCTCCTTTCCATCCCCACAACACATATTTATATACGTTATTTTTCACCGATGTGTTTACTGATTTATTCATTGGGCCATTTATTTCTATTAATATCTTTCTCCCCCTGTAGGCTGTGAGTTCTATATGGGTAGGAATGTGTCTATTGGTTGTTATACTGTACTTTCCCAAGCGCTTAGTATCGTCCCTTATACACAGAAAGTGCTCAGTAAATAAAAGCCCTCAGTAAGTAAATGAATGAATGATTGCATCAAATATAAGCACTCAGCAAATAAAATTGACTGATAAATTGACTGACTGCCTGATCATGAATGACGAAGATGGACAATCAGGAGAGAACGGTGAGGCAAAATCTTAGGTTTGAGAGTATTTCCAGGAGAAGGGGATGGTCCGTGAGGTTTGGAGGAGCTTAGGGTTCAAGGAAAATTAGGATGGAATTGTGTCCACTAAATTTGGCTGGAAAAGGGAGGTCATTGGATATGAAGAAAGGCATCTCAAAGATGTAAAGAGAGCATTAAATAGATTTGGAAAGCTCAGTATGTGGGTTGGAGGAGAGGAAGGGGGTTTGGCAGGGGTATACCTCGGATTGTGAGGTTCGATAGGAAGAAAAGTGGGGGAGGGGAATTAGATGAAAGCTGGATGGGGAAGTGAGGTCCAGAGCAGGTTTTCTGGACGACAGGGAGGCATGAGAGAGTCTGAAGGCAAAAGGGAAGGACCCATCAGAGTGAGCAGCTGAAGATGACAGTTGAGGAGAGAAGAAGGATGGGCACAAGTGTTTCTCTACCAGGTGAAGGACTGTGGTTGTAGGCACAGCACAGGAGGAAGAGGTAGATTTCGAAAGCAGGCAGAAGGCCTCCTACTAGGAAACAACCAAGAAGGATGACGGGATGGATGGGGATGGTGACGGGAAAGGGGTGGGACAAGGAAAAGCCAGGATGGAGCTGAAAGGTTAAGGTGGGGACTTGAGGAGGTCCTATCTGATGGTTTTCAAATTCATTAACAGAGTAGTAGCCAAATTTACAAGGGGAAAGAAAGTGAGGAAACAGGGGCATGGGGGGGGGGGTTTCAGGAAGGAGTTTATTGTCTGGACTTGGTGAAAACAACGGGCATGGGAGTCTTCCAGTAAGGGAGGAGACGTAGGATTACTGAGCTGAGGAAAGGGCAGAGTTACAGCAGGCAGGATGAACTTGAAATGGTGAAAGAAGGCCTGATGCCTGCATTTCCACCAACATTATTTCTATGAGTGAGAGCTAGAGTGGAGGAAGGGGAACTGTGAAGATGACCGAGGGCTAGAGATTGTTTGGTGTGAAATCAACGGAGGGAAAAAGGGGGCGAGAAAGTTGACTTTGGTGAGGAGGGCAAGAGTTCAGAAGAGATATCTGTACATCAGGAGAGGGGAGGCACGGAAGGCAGTCAAAGGGAAATTAGGACGGGAATAGTAGTGGGGTCGAGGGGAGGAGGAGCGTCAAGAGATCAACAGTCTCTGTTGGGGAAGAGGACTGTTTTGTCAGGAGTTGGGGGATGAGAAGGCAGGTAAGGAGGTAAAGTTGGACTGTTGGCTTTTCCTCCCCTGTCTAATCCTTCATTCCTCTTTTCCCACTCCTTTCGGCATCACCCGGATTTGCTCCCTTCATTCACCCCTCCCTCAGCCCCAGAGCACTTCTGTCCATATCCATAATTTATTTCTTTATATTAATGTCTGTGCCCTCCATCCCGCCCCAGACTGTAAGCTTGTTGTGGGCAGGGAACATGTTTACCACTCTATTATAGATACACTTCTAAGCACTTAGTATAGTACTCTGCATATGCTAAGGCCTCAGGAAAAAGGATTGATTGATTGATTTCACTGCTTCTGAGACTAAAGGATGCACAATCACTAGAAAACACATGTACACACATGTGCACAGTGAACCTACAAACATACAAGAGCGCACACACTTTGCAATGTGCTGCTCTCTTACACCCCACGTATTTGTTTCACTCTTTGCTCTAGTGACAGTATGATGGGCAAGGGTGTGAGAGGTGGTCTGCAAACTACTAGACAAGGCTCATCCCTCGGCCCTAATGGGAGACTCCATTATTATTATTATTTTTTGGTTATTGTTATTTAACGGTATTTTTTAAGTGCTGCCTATGTAGCTCACTGTACTAAGCCCTGGAGTACATATGCGACAATCAGGTTGGACCCAATTTCCTAAGTTCTCTACAATTTGCTAAGGTCCTTGGAGGTAAAAATGAGAGATTTTGTAGGGCATTACTTCTGCAAGTTCATACGGTATATTCTACCCACATGAATTGCAGAAAAAGAGTGGCAGTGTTACAATCTGGGGCTTACTGACTGAAGGTAGAAATCACCCCTAAACAATTCACACGGCAAAGTCCAACTGAAACTCCTGTTGATTGTTTGGGTGATACAGGTGGGCGATATCGAGTAGACATATTCTTCTCAGGCTCATTATAGGGAATTAGTGACTGAATGCTAAACAGAAGCATAGTCAGTGAATAAGCAATGCAAAGAGGTGATCTCCTGGAGGGTAACTCTTACTCTCCCCTGTTGGGGGGGAACGTAGCTGGGGAAGGAAAGAGAGGGAGAAGGAAGAGAAAGAAGGGGAAAGGGGAGGATAAAGAATAGGGGATGAGAAGAAGGGGAAGAGAGTGGGGAAGGAGAGGAGAAGGGAGGGAGGATGGAGGGGAAGAGGGGAATGGGGAAGGAAGAATGAGGAGGAGGAAGCAGATGGGAATGGGGAATGACAAGGAATCACTAGCAGTTCTGCAATCTGTTAATTTACATCTTCTCAGACCACTGCAACTTACCTGATAAGATCACTCAGCTTCACAGACTCCAGCCATGACAATTTGCTCTGAAATCCTGACTTCAGAATTTGGACAATCTGGAATTTCAGAATACTGGGTAGGCATATGATAAAAATTGAGCTGTTAACTGAAGGTGAAGGAAATGCCACAGAATCCCCTGGCAGTGGGTTTTGAAACAGAAGGAAGACTGAGGAAAGAAAATGAATTCATCAATAATATTTATTTAGTCCTTTACTTAGGATGGAACCAAGTTCATTCATTCATTCTTTTTTTTGAGTGCTTCCTGTGTGCAGAGCACTGTTCTAAGTGCTTGGAAAGTACAATTCAGCAACAAAGAGAGACAAGCCCCACCCACAACGGCCTCACAGTCTAGAAGCGGGGAGAGAGACATCAAAACGAATAAACAGGCATTAATATAAGTAAATAGAATTACAGATATGTACATGTATACACAAATGCCTAGCACCCTGTGCCTTAATTTGGTTCCAGGAAATCTCAGCCATGATTCATCTCAGTTTGAATGTTTCCTCCGTGCATATGACCTTGCCGCAGAGATACTCTAATATCGGTTTGACCTCATTCATCTCAAATTGACACTCCCCTGCTAAAGGTCTGCTCTTTTCTGCTCAGACACACTATTTCTCCTCCCGTACTCACTCCCATACCCATAGTCCACGCCACCTATTGCTGACATCTAAATCCCTTCTTAAACTTAGCACATAGTAAACACTTAACCCATAATAATAATAACGATGTTGGTATCTGTTAAGTGCTTACTATGGGAAGACCACTGTTCTAAGCGCTGGCGTACATACAGGGTCATCAGGTTGTCCCACGCGAGGCTCATAATTTTAATGCCCCAGATGAAGTAACTGAGGCACAGAGAAGTTAAGTGAGTTGCCCACAGTCAGCTGACAAGTGGCAGAGGTGGGATTCGAACCCATGACCTCTGACTCCCAACCCTGTGCTCTTTCCACTCAGCCACGCTGCATCTCTAATAATATTACCATTATTATTATTAACCCTATTGCACTCTTCCAAGTACTCATTGCTCTGCTCAGACTAAGCACTCAAATATTAGCTATTGACTGGTTAATAATGTCAAGTAGAATTGCACTGACCTCCTTGAAATTTCTCCTTTTATCCCTAAACTCCAGGGTTATTGCTTTTCTCCTTTCATATCTAGATGATCGTCTACTTTCAACTGTGGATTTGAACACATCTTGTTGATGTAGTAATGAAACAGTGGTTGACACATAGTAAGCACTTAGCAAATACCATTATTATTACTATTACAAACCATTTCACCTTTCCCAGTCACAGGGTGAAATGGTTCCTCCGGGGATACAAGAAACTGGGTTTCAGCTCATGGGAGCTTTGTTTTCCATAGGACCTCCAAGAAAGACATGGCCAACCAAAAGGCGGCGATGGAATTGCCCCGGCTGGGGTTCTCAGAGGTACGGAAGCCACAGCTGGTCCAGGTTGCGCTGTTTCTCCTGGTCTACCTGGGGGCCCTGATGGGGAATCTCATCATCGTTGCCCTCACCGCCTTCAACCGGTGCCTCTACACCCCCATGTACTTCTTCAGGAACCTATCCATCCTTGACCTCTCCCCATCTCTGTCTCCATCGCCAAATCCATCCACCACTCCCTGACCGACCGCGGCTCCATCTCCTCCAGGGTTGCATCACGCAAGTGTTTTTCTTTATTTTTGCCACATCCTTTGCTTTGGCCTTGCTCACAGTGATGTCTTAGGACTGCTACTTGGTCACCTGTCTCTTCCTGCTCCTCGAGGCCTTCATTCGCAGAGGAGCTTGTGGGAATTTGGCGGCGGCTTCCTGGTTTAGGGAGTCCTCTCCAGCTTCAAGCAAATGACCACCACCTTCTCCATCTCCTTCTGTAGTCCCAACATGATCCACCAGTTCTTCTGTGACATCCCCAGGTGGTAAGACTCTCATGCTCCGGTCTGAACAGCAAGGTGGGAAGTACTGGCATCACTATATCTCTGGGTTTAATATGCTTTATGTTCACTGTCAAATCCCAAGTGTGCATCTTCCAGGCAGTGCTGAGGATGCCGGCTACCAAGGGCTGGGCCAAAGCCTTCTCCACCTACTTGCCTCACCTCAGCATCGTAACTCTGTTATTTTAGTTCCATATGATTTGCCTATTTAAAACCAACCTCCCAGTCCCCATCCACCCCTGATCTCTTGGCGTCCTCATTTTACACGGTGGTCCTTTCAGCTTTCAGTCCTGCCATCTACGGTCTGAGGGATCAGGAGATCCAGCAAGGAGCCTTAGAGGAAATTTTGTCAGAAGATGTCGATTACTTCCAGGATCCTGCAAATATATCTGTTGTGTGCACTGCACTGCACTCGTTGGGAGTTTACCATTAAAGCAGTCCACCACTTGTCTGCTATGGGACTCTGGACAAGTCACATCGTTTTTCTGTGCTTCAGTTCTCTCATCTGCAAAATGGATATTTGAAACCTGTTCCTCCTAGTAGACTGACAGGCGCCTTGTGGCGCCTGATTATCTCAACCTGACCTAGTGAATAGAGACTGGGCCTGGGAGTCAAAAAGTCATGGGTTTTCATCGCAGTTCCTCCACTTGTTGTCGGCCGTGTGACCTTGGGCAAGTCACTTCACTTCTCTGTGCCTCAGTTCCCTCATCTGTAAAATGGGGATTAAGACTGTGAGCCCTCTGTGGGACGGGGACTGTGTCTAACACAATTGCTTTGTACCTACCCCAGCACTTAAAACAGTGCCTGGCACATAGTAAGTGCTAAACAGATATCATAATTAAATTATTATTACCTTGGGTAGAAACATATATATGCATTCATAGATAAAACAACTTCTCTGGGCCTCAGTTACCTCATCTGTAAAATGGGGATTAAAACTGTGAGCCTCACATGGGACATGGACTGTGTTCAACTTGATTAGCTTGTACCTACCCCCAGCCCTTAGTAGAGTACTTGGCATATAGTAAGTACTAAACCAGTGTTACAGTTATTGTGTATTATTAAGTCATGACCCCTGCCCTGAAGTAGTGTACGGGTGGACAACGGAGACACCCTGTAGTGTACAAGGACGAGGAAAAACCATACAATCACAGAGCATGAGCATCATTTGATGGGATAGTGCAATATTAATGACCTGTAATTCCCCAGATAAAAACACAAGTGATAGAGCCCGGACCTGGGTGTCAGAAGTACATTCATTCTAATCCCAGCACCTCTACTTGTTGTCTGCTCTGTGACCTTGTTCAAGCTGCCTCGCTTCTCATTGCCCCAGTTCCCTCATCTGTAAAGTAAGAATGAAGACTCTGAGCCCTACATGGGACAGGGACTATGCCCGACCAGGTTAGCCTGTGCTCAGTGCTCAGAACAGTACCTGGCACATAGCGATTACTCAACAGATACCACAATTCTTCTCCTTTTTATTGTTGTTATTATTATGAGCTGAAATGAGGTTACTGGGAGCAGGGAGAATCAATGAGGGAAGGCTATTGAAAGAGATGGCTTTAGACAAGGGAAGAGTGGGAAATACTGGATACTTGGCCCTACCACCAGATTCTCCACCATCCCCTCCCAGACCATCCAACGGACTGTGGCCTGGGTCTCCAACTCTACCATTACTTCTTGACCTCCTCTCCCCAGTTCCTGGGCTCTAACCCTTTCACATCCCCAGGTCATCCAGTGAGCTCTTCTTTGAACCACTGACTCTGCCACCATCCTTCAATTCCCTCATCTTAAAATGGGGATCCAATTCCTCTTCTCGCTCCTACTTAATGATAACAATAATTGTGGTATTCCTGAAGCCCTTACTATGTGCCAGGCACTGTACTAAGTGCAGGGAAAGATACCAAATAATCAGGTTGGACCCAGTTCCTGTTCCACAGAGCTCCCAGTCTCAATCCCCATTTTATGGGTGGGGTAATTGAAGCACAGAGAAATTATGTGAATTGTCCGAGATCACCCAACAGGCAAATGGCAGAGCTAGGATTAGAACCTTTTAATTCCCAGGTCTTTACTCTATCCACTAGGTCGGGTTGCTTCTTAGACTGTGAGTCCCATGTGGGACAGAGACTGTATCCAATCTGATTCAGCTATATCAACACCAATCCTCAGAACAATGCTTGACTCATATCCTTCAATCAATCACATTTATTAAGCTCTTACTGTATGTAGAACACTGTACTAAGCACTTGGGAGAGCGCAATACAACAGAGCTGGTACTCCCATTTTCTGTCCACAATGAGTTCACAGTCTAGAGACTCTTATTAAGGATTTAACTAATTCCATAAAATGAAAAGAGCCCAGAGGACAGGGATGATCAGTAGAGGGTACTGGGCCCAACTCACTCATCTGCCCCATTGTAAGCCTGTGACATCAGAGACCTCCACCAATCCTTGAGAATATCACTCCTATCTTAGGTGATATCACAGACACTTCTACCAAACCTCGAGGCTACAATCCCCCTCAGTGACATCACAGAGACAGCGTAGAGAACTAGCGTTGGTTGCATGCATAGAGCATGTGCCTTCAAGCCAGAAGGACCTGGACTCTAATGTCGGCTTTGCCACTATTCAGCTGGGTGACCTGGGGCATGTCACTTCACTTCTCCGTGCCCAAAATGACTTCCTCTGTAAAATGGGGACCAAGACTGTGAGCCCAGGTGGGACAGGGATTGTGTCCAACCTGATTATCTTGCTTCTACCCCAGTGCTTAGTCCAGCTTTTAGCACATGGAAGGCACTTAACAAATACCATTAAAACAAGGTAAGGAGAGTGATGGTTTTTCTGATATAATGGGAGTGGACATTCCTGGCCAGAGAGATCGGAGCTAACTGGGATAGAGCATGCTTCTAATAGTAATACTAATGATGATGGTATTTTTTAAAAGCTTACTGGGTGCCAAGCACTGTTCTAACAATAATGATTGTGTTATTTGATAAGCACTTGCTAAGTGCCAAACATTGTACTAAACACCGGAGTGGATACAAGCAAAGCGGTTGGATACAGTCCCGTTCCCTCTTGATCCTCAGAGTTTTAATGCTCATTTTACAGATGGGGTAACTGGGGCCCAGAGAAGTGAAGTGACTGAAAGCCCAGGGTTGGAATAAACGAATAATAAACCAGTCCAGGGACTTGGAGATGAGGGCTCAGAATTCAGCTGGGGTTGGCCAGGAGATACGCGGGGAATGGTCTCCATGGAGACAGGAGGGCCACATTCAGTAAACCGGACACTGCACCCCCTAGACTCACCTAGTGGGCCCACAAGGTCCCAACATCCGGAGATGAGACCTCCGCATCTCAGTTGGGATTTGTCAGGACTCATCCCTGCAGTGGAGAGGACATGCAGCCATCGTTCTCCATGGCGACGGGAGGATGGCGCGGAGAACGGTCTCCATGACTAAGGGCAGCACGAAGACCGCCAAGGGACCAACCTTGTGTGGGGATCGCCCTGAAGGTGTTTCTAAAGAGAGAGTCGCGTTCTGCACCTGCATGGAAGGTCGCCATGGGGCTGAGGGCATATCTTGGTGATCGGGTCCTTCAGTCCACCTGCGGAGTGACTGAGAACCATGGAGAGACAACAGATATTTCCCTCTATGCTCTGTCACGTCCTGGTTCTTTTTTGTTTTGCTGGTTGTTCTAATGGTATGTGATAGTAATTATAATTGTGGTATCTGACAGCGCTTCCTATATGCCCTCTACAGTATTGATTCAGTCCTTGTTATGTGCAGACCCCTGAGCTAAGCGCTTGGAATGTACAATTTGGCAGCAGATAGAGACAATCCTTGCCCAATGATGGGCTCACAATCTAAACTGGAGAGATAGACAGCAATGCAAAGCAGAACAAAACAAAAACAAGACAACATCATCAAGATAAATCGAATCAAGGAGATATACACCACATTAACAAAATAAATGGGGTAATAAAAAATATATATAAAAGAGCACAGTGCTGAGGGGAGGGGAAGGGGAAAGTGCAGAGGGTGGGGGTGGGGAGGGGAGGTGGAGCAGAGGGAAGGTGGGGGTTACTCAGTCTGGGAAGGAGGAGGAGGTGAGCTCTCAGTAGGGCTTTGAAGAGGAGAAGAGAGTTAGTTTGGCTGATGTGAGGTGGGAGGGCATTCCAGGACAGCGGTAGGATGTGAGCCAGGGATCGACGGGGGGATAGGTGTGAACGGGGGACTATGAGGAGGTGAGCGGGAGAGGAGCGGAGTGTAGGGGATGGGCCGTAGAAAGAGAGAAGGGAGGTGAGGTAAGTGGGGGTAAGGTGATGGAGAACTTTGAAGCCAAGAGTGAGTTTTTGCAACAAAGGTTGAATAGGCAACCACCAGAGATTTTTGTGGAGGGGAGTGATATGCCCAGAGCGTTTCTGTACGAAGATCCAGGCAGCGGATTGAAGAATAGACCGGAGTGGGGAGAGACAGGAGGAAGGGAGCTGCGAGAGGAGGCTGACAATAATCCAGTTGGGGTATTTTGAAAGCTTGTACCAGCACGCTAGCAGTTTGGATGGAGAGGAAAGGGCATATCTTGGCAACATTGTGAGGGTGAGACCGGCAGGTGTTGCTGATGCATTGGATGTATGGGGTGAATGAGAGAGCTGAATCAAGGACGACACCAAGGTTGAGGGCCTGTGATACGGGAAGGATAGTAGTGCTGTCCACAGGGACAGGGAAGTCATGGAGAGGACGTGGTGGGAGGAAAGATAAGGAGCTCAGTTTTTAAACATGTTGAGCGTTAGGTGGTGGGCAGACACCCAGGTGGGGACGGCCTGGAGGCAGGAGGAGATATGAGCCTGGAGGGAGGGGGAGAGAACCGGAGAGGTAATGTAGACTTGAGTGTCATCTGCGTAGAGAAGGCAGTTGAAGCCAAGGGAGCGAATAAATTCAACAAGGGAGTGAGTATAGATGAAATATGTCAGAAACTGGAAACTGTATTAAGAGTTGGGGTAGACACAATCTAAGCAGGTTATGCACAGTGCAAGTGTTTAGCACAGTGCTCTGCACACAGCAAATGCTCAATAAATACAATCGGCTGACTGTCTGATATGGGCAGTTTAAGTGAGAGGGAGAAACAGATAGTTGAATCGCTATTTTGCAAATGGGGAACTGAGACACAGAGAAGTGAAGTGACTTGCCCAAGATGTAAGTAGGAGTGAGAAACAGGTATTAAATCCCCCTGCTGCCCTTTTGTTTGAGCAAGAATGAAGATGTGGGGAATGCGGTGAGCAAGCAGGTAGTATTGCACTAGTGGATAGAGTCCCGGCCTGGGAGCCTAGAAGACCTGGGCTCTAATTCCAACTCTGTAACTTGTCTGCTGTGTGGCATCGGACTAGTCATTTCACTTCTCTTTGCCTCAGCTACCTCATCTACTAACCAGGTTTTAAATCTGTGAGCCCCACCCATGTGGGATACTGACCGTACCCAACCTGATAAGCTTGTATCTCCTACCCTCAGTGCTCAGTACAGTGCCTGACCCGTACTAAGTTTAGCAAGTACCTCGGTTTCCTTATCCGTAAAACGGGGTTTAAGACTCTTAGCTCCATGTGGGATACGGATTGGGTCCAAACTGACTAGTTTGTATCTACCCTAGCGCTCGGTTAACAGCTTAGCATGTAGGAAACACTTAAAATATCATACAGAAGAGAGGGCAAATGGGTTTCGGAAGGGTCAAGAGGGGAAAAGATGAAAAAGGGAGACAGAACTGACACACAGGAAGCGAGGTGGTGGTGGTGGTTGTCTGTAAACTGTGAGGCACTGCGGGGGGAGGGCGCTGAGTGTCTAAAACCTGTCTAAAACTGAGCTCCTTATCTTCCCTCCCAAACCTTGTCCTCTCCCTGACTTTCCTGTCACTGTCGATGGCACTACCATCCTTCCCGTCTCACAGACCCACAGCCACCGTGTCATCCTCGACTCTGCTCTCTCCATTTACACCACCCATCCAATCCGTCACCAACACCTGCCGGTCTCACCTTCAAAATACAACCAAGATACACACTTTCCTCTCCATCCAAACTACTATCGTGCTGGTGCTAGCTCTCAAAAACTCCCGACTGCATTACTCTGTTAACTTCTTCTCGGATCTCCCTTCCTCCGTTTGCTCCCCACTCCAGTCTATTCTTCATTCCGCTGCCTGGATCATCTTCCTACAGAAACATTCTGGGCATGTCACTCCCCTCCTCCAAAACCTCCAGTGGTTACCTATGAACCTCAGCACGAAACAGAAACTCCTCACTCTTGGCTTCAAAGCTCTCCATCATCTTGTCCCCTCCTATCTCACCTCCCTTCTCTCTTTCTACTGACCACCCGTACACTCCTCTCCTCTGCCGCTCACCTCCTCACGGTCCCCCTTTCGCCTCTGTCCCGCCATCGAACCCTGGCCCCCATCCTACCGCTGTCCTGGAATGCCCTCCCTCCTCACATCCACCACACTAACTCTCTTCCCCTCTTCAAAGCCCTACTGAGAGTTCACTCCTCCAGAAGGCCTTCCCAGACTGAGCCCCCACTTTCCCTCTGCTCCTCCTCCCCTCCCCTTCACCCGCGGACCTCTGCTCTTCCCCCTTCCCCTCCCCTCAGCACTGTGCTTATTTGTATATATTTTTTATTCCCCTATTTATTTTGTTAATGAGGTGTATATCTCTATAACGAGATATAACGTCATTAGCGTGATGATGTTGTCTTGTTTTGTTTTTTTCTGTTTTGCTTTGCAGTCTAACCCCCGCGTTTAGACTATGAGCAGGAATTTTTGAGGCAGGAATTGTCTCTATTTGTTGCCCAATTGTACATTCCAAGCGCTTAGTACACTGCGCTCCACATAGTAAGCGCTCGATAAATACTATGAAATGAATGAGTGGCTGTGAGGAGAATCGGACTCATTCATCAGGAAAGGGGTGGTTTTCCAATCAATCAATAATATTTTTTGATCGCTTAATGTGTGCAGAGCCCTGTACTAAGCGCTTGGAAGAGTGCAATATAACAGAGTTGGCAGTTGCATTCCCAGCCCATAAAGACCTTACAGCCTGGACGGGGAGATAGACGTTGATATCAATAAATCAATTAGGCATACATTCCTAAGTGCTGTGGGTTTAGGAAGGGTGGTGACAAAACGGAGCAAATCAGGGTGACGCAGAAGGGAGTGGAAGAAAAGGTAAGGAGGAAAGGCCTCTTGGACGAAGGTCCAGAAAAGGAGAAGGAGGAGAGAGAGTCCGTTGTGACTCAGCATCTGGCTGAGGGCATCATTCAAGTGAGGATAAATTCGACACAGAGCGACCCAAAAAATTCAGAGATGCATTCTTTTCCTTCCCCATTCCAACAGATCAACTTCCCAGAACAGTTGCCTTCAACTACTTTTTCTCTGACAACGCAGAACATTTACCTGGAAATGGCCAACAGCACCACAGTGGTGGAATTCGCCCTGCTGGGGTACTCAGAGGTCTGGGAGTGGGAGCTGGTCCACGCTGCAATGTACCTCTTGGTCTGCATGGAGGCCCTGATGGGAAATCTCATCATCGCTGTCATCACCTTCGCCACTCCCCTATTCATTCATTCACATTTATTGAGTGCTTACTGTGTGCAGAGCACTATACTAAACGCTTGGATAGTACAATTCAGCAACAGATTGAGGCAATCCCTACCCACCAACTGGCTAACAGTCTAGAATTGGGGAGACAAGCAACAAACAAAACAACTAGACAGGCATCACTACCATCAAAATAGATAAACAGAACCATAAATAAATGCCCATCATTAATAAAACCAATAGAACAATAAATAGGTACAAATATATACAAGTCAAGTGCGGAGGGGAAGGGGGTAGAGCAGAGAGAGGGAGTAGGGGCCATGGGGAGTGGAGAAGTAGCAGAGGGAAATGGAGGCCTCAGTCTGGGAAGGTCCCCGGAGGAGGTGACCTCTCAATAGGGCTTTGAATAAGATTATTGTTAATAATAAAAATGATGGCATTTTTGAAGCGCTTACCTCGTGCCAAGCACTGTTCTAAGCACTGGGACGGAGGTGGGTGGTGGGAGGGGGGCGAATAAAAGGTAAGCGGGTTGTCCCATGTGGGGCTCACAGTCTTAATCCCCATTTTACAGATGAGGAAACTCAGGCACCGAAAAGTTAATTGACTTGCCTAAAATCCCACAGCTGACAAGTGGTGAGGCTGGGATTGGAACCCATGACCTCTGGCTCATAAACCCGTGCTCTTTCTACTGAGCCATGCTGCTTCTCTAATGACAGCATTTGTAAGTGCTTACTAAGCACTGTTTGAAGCGCTGGGGCTGATGGAAGGTCATCATCATTTGGGGCTTAGACTCTTCATCCCCCTTTTACAGTTGAGGTACCTGGGTCGCAGGGAAGTGAAGTGACTGGCCCAAAGTCACACAGCTGACAAGTGGCAGAGCCGGGATTAGTACCCACAACCTGTGACTCCCAAGCCCGGGCTCTTTCCACTGAGCCACGCTGCTTCTATCTTTTGGTGGATGTGAAGAGGGAGAGCAGTCCAGATCATAGGACCCCCATGTACTTCTTCCTCAAACACCTGTCTTAAATCTCTGCTATATCTCCATCAGTAAATCATCTCCATCCTCAACTTCTTGAGCAATAACAGACTCATCTCCCTCCTGGCTTATGTCCTTCAGGTGTTTTTCCTCCTGCTCTTTGTCTGTACTAAGCTGTACTCCCTCACGGTTATGTCTTATGAAAGTTACATGGCCATCTGCCTCCCACAGCGCTACCAGGTCATCTTTCTTTCTTTCTTTCTTTCTTTCTTTCTTTCTTTCTTTCTTTCTTTCTTTCTTTCTTTCTTTCTTTCTTTCTTTCTTTCTTTCTTTCTTTCTTTCTTTCTTTCTTTCTTTCTTTCTTTCTTTCTTTCTTTCTTTCTTTCTTTCTTTCTTTCTTTCTTTTCCCTTTCTTCCTCTCTCTCTCTCTCTCTCTTTCTTTCTTTCTTTCTTTCATTCAAATTGCATTAATTGAGTCCTTACTGTGTGCAGACCACTGTAGTAAGCGCTTGGAAAGTGCAATTCGGCAACAGGTAGAGACAATCCCTACCCAACAATGGGGTCATAGTCCAGAAGTGGGGAGATAGACAACAAAATAAAACAAGTAGACAGGCATCAGAATCATTAACATAAATGAATTGAATTACAGATACATATATGCTTCATTAATTAAATACAAAGAATAATACATATTTACATATATACACAAGGGCTGTGGGGCGGGGAGGGAGGTAGAGCAGAGGGACAGAATGCGGTGATGCGGAGAGAGCAGAGGAAAGGGAGGTTCAGTCTGGGAAACCTTTCTGGAGGTGAGCTTTCATGAACAGAGGGTCCTACAGGAAAATGGCGGCCAACTTATGGCTCGGCGGAGGCCTCTCCACCCTCATGAACATGACCACCACTTACTCTGTCCCCTTAGGTGGATCCAACGTGATCCACCAGTTCTCCTGGGAGAGCCCCCATATCTTTAAACTTTTCCAATCCAGTAGGAAGCTTCAGGAGTATGGAGTAACCTCCTTCTCTTCCCTTCTGGCTTCTACTTGCTTTGTTTCCATAGTCACCTCATACATGGGTTTCTTCCGGGTCATGTTGAGGATGCCAACCGCCGAGGGCCAGGACAAAGCTTTCTCCACCTGCCTGCCTCACCTCTCCATCATCACCATCTTTGTCTCCAATGGTGATGAGGCCTATCGCAAGCCTGTGTCCAACTCCCACTCGGTGTTGGACATGCTGATATCTCCGTTCTGTTATGGTGCTACCTCCCGCCCCCCCGCCCCCAACCCAAACCCCCTCGTCTACAACCTGAGGAACCGCGACCTGAAGGCGGCTTTGGGGACGGTGCTGGTGAAGAAATCTATCAACAGGAGATAAAGCACAAATATTTCTGGTCTTCCAGACCTCCCAGATGTGAAAGGCCGGAAATAACCAAGCAAGTACCCCAGCGATCACAGGCAAAGGAGAAGAGGTCGAAAGTGCCAGGCAGCCTGACCTACTGGAAAGGGAACAGGTTTCAGAGTCTGGCTGGGTCTGCTGTGTGACCTTGCCATGCCACTTAGCATCTCTCTTTCACCAAGACCAATGTGGATCCACAATCCCGGACACTCTGGACACATGGAAAGGTTGTCAGTCAGTCAATCATATCTATTCAGTGTTTCCTGTGTGAAAAGCACTATACTAAGTGCTGGGGAGAGTACAGTACAAAAATAAGCAGTCATATTCCTTGCCCACAATGAGCTTAAAGTCTAGAGAACAAGTTTATAGTCTGGTTTATTTCTTGTTTCTTTGCATTTGATATTTGTAGTTCCTAGAGCTCTTTTTTTCTTTTGCCTCCTGGTCTCCCTGACCCTTATGGCGCTTACAGTCTGAGGTAAGGAGATTGGATATTGGGTTTGCATTTAATGTTAGAGGAACATTAGACCAGAGAGGTTAAGTGACTGGCCAGGGTCAAACAACAGATCACTGACAGAACAGGAACTGGACTGGAGCAGTCTTTAGACTGTGAGCTTGTCATGGGTAAGGAAGGGTCTCTTTGTTACATTGTACTCTCCCAAGTGTTTAGTACCATGCTTTGCCCACAGTTAAGTGCTCAATAATTCGGTTGAATGAATAAATGAACCCGGGACTCCTGACTGTGAATAAATCCTTCCCGCTCTCCAGGTATTATCCCACCACAGAGCAGCATGGATGCAGTTCCCACTGTGTGTACTCTAATCAAACGGTACTATTTACTCATTGCCTATTCTGTTCAGAGCACTGAACTAAGAGCTAGGGAAAGTATAAAATGGACATGATTCCTGTCTTCAAGGAGCTTATAGTCTAATGTAGTCCTCAATAAATGTTTTTGCCTGGATGACAACGATCCAGTGGAATCAGAATGGACAATTTAATCGAATGGGGCCGATTTTTGATTTTGAGAATGGAAGCCAAGGTGGTCAGTGGTGGGGTGGGGGAGGAGAGGAGGGTCTTCATGGGAATGAGGACCAAGAAGAGGCAGATTTCAAGGAGCAAAGTGCCCAATCAATCAATCATATTTCTTGAGCGCTTACTTCTTGCAGAGCTAAGGGCTTGGAAGAGTAGAGTGCATCAGAGTTGGTAGGCACATTCCTGGCCCCAAAGGAGCTCACAGTTTTGAGGGGGAAACAGACATTAGTCAATCAATCAAAGATATTTACTGACCACTTAGTCTGTTCAGAACACTGTATTAAATGATTAGGAGAGTACACTCTAACAGAGTTGGTAGACAGGCATTAATATAAATTATGGCTCTATGTGTAGGTTCTGTGGGGCAGCAAGTCATCATGTTGAGTCTTCATAATCTTGCTTGGAATTCTCATTTTTGCTCAGAGATGCAGCATGGCCTAGTCACTAGGTCGTGGGCCTAGGAATCAGAAGGACCTGGGTTCTAATCCCAGTTCTGCCAATTGCTTGCTCCGTGACCATGGGCAAGTCACTTACCATCTTTGTGCCACAGGGTCCTCAACTGTAAAATGGGGCTATCTGTTCTCCCTCCTACTTAGAATGTTAGCCCCAGATCTAATTTACTTGTACTATCCCAGAGCTTAGAGAAGCATTTCATGCATATCAATTTCTTAACAAATACCACAAAAAAGCTGGGTCAGTGAGTTTGTGAGTGTCACTGGCCCCTTTGTTCCTGCGGAATGAATACCTGGGAGTCGGTGCAAAATAGATGATGCCAAGATACACATAATTATAATAATGATAATTAATGGTATTTGTTCGACACTTACTATGTACCAAGAACTGCTATAAGACCTGGGGTAGATAAAAGATAATCAGGTTGTCCCAGGTAGGGCTCACAGTCTTAATATCCATTTTACAGATGAAGTAACTGAAGCATAGAGAAGTAAAGTGGCACACATCAAACAAGTCGCAGAGCCGGGATTAAAACCCACATGGATTCAGTCTCTGTGAGATATTCTTTCTCTTTAGACCAAAATCCTTAGGCCTCAAAGGGGACCCATATCTCGGGGTTATAGGAGCATGAAGGGCATCTATGAAGGGCTCGAGTCCATATAAGATAATCACATTGGAGACACCAGACTCACGCGAACTCACATACACGTGTGACCAGTCAACTACAACCAAGTCTGAGCCCTCCCTCTGTCAAGGCCACCACTCTGTACAGGAGGGAGGGGCTGATAGGGCAGAGGGGAGCGGTGGGCTAAGGTTACTGCAGATCGGGCCATAGGCAGGCTTCAGCCTGTCTATAGAACTGAGGGCTCCGGGCTCTACTCAGGCCCACAGTAGTGTCAGAAAGAGGCAGAGACCCCCCATCCAGCAACCCGTCCCCAACACTGAACAGACCTCTCTGCTGAGAGTGGGGCAGCCTTCACTTCCCTATTCCAACACAGACACCAAGTGTGGCATGCACATATCCCCTCTCCCCAGGTATCCTCTTCCAGAGGAGCGGCTGAATGCTAGTGGATCAAGTCCCCTGGTTGGAGGAGATTTGGCCCCAAAGCAAACAGCATTGTCTGGAAGAGGAGGGGGGTAATGAAGGGAAGAGGAACACAAGCAGCTTTAACATGAGGCATTGGACAGGGCGACTGTGGGATGCTATGCCATCCAGATAGTCTGATTGGCATAGTGCAAATATTTCTGTTAAACATGATGGGTGATGAGCTCTCTGCCTCTCGTCTTGTCTGACCATCACTGTTTGGTTCTCCTTCAGTTTACTTAGGGACAAAAGTAACCAGGGACTGAGCGGGAAAGTCCGAGCCAGTGTTGTTAGCAAGTGTAGGGGGGCTGCAGGGTTCCCCTTAGGTAGAGATTCCAGAGAGGCTGACAGCGATTTGGCGAAGCAGAATGACTTAGCAGTTAGAGCATGGGCCTGGGAGTCAGATGGAACCAGCTCTGCCACTTTTCTGCTCTGGAACCTTGGGTGAAATACTTCACAGGGCCTCAGTTACTTGATCTGTAAAATGGGGATTAAGAGAGTGTATCAAATGTGAGAGAGGGACTGTGTTCAACCTGATTAACGTGTAGCTACCTCAGTGCTTAGAACAGTCCTTGGTACATAACCACTTAACAAGTACCATAATTATTATTATTATTCACTGTTGTAGTCCACATCTCTGGGGGAGGTGGAAGTTACCCCCATCATCCATCTTGCATGAGGAGGGGTCGGGGACCACTAGCCTGAGAACTGAGAAAACATTTGGGCATGGGAGAGACGTCTGGAGTGAGTGGCTCCATCACTCTTCCCAACTCCAGTACCTGTGTGGACCTGTGAACAGACAGCCCACTCTGGTTGGATGTCTAGAGTCTAAGAGCAGGGACAAGACATGTTGAGTCCAGTATGTTGATCCTATGGTCCCTGGAGAGTGCCTTCCCCTTGTCCCTGACCAAGGCCTCAGAAGGATATCTCACACCTGAGAGGATGGCCGGGGGGATGGGGCGGGAAGGGTGGAGGATTGCAGCCGAAGGTAGATACATGACCTGTAGGGAAGACAAATGTTGGGGGAAGGGGGACAGAGGAGGAGGCAGGCAGGGAGGTGAGAGAGGAAATAAAAAAGCAGAGAGAACAGACAGAAAAGCTAGAGGAGAAAAAAAGACAAAGGCAAAAAAGACAGAGAAAATAAGAAGAAAAAAGGAGAATATTTAGAGAGAACTTGAATAGGTTTGAGTTCCTTAAAGGCCATGACCTTGTTCCCATCACCAAGAGTCTCACCTGGAAGGTAGTGCAGCTACCACATCTCCAGAATGCTCAGGCTGGGGGCGGTCAGGGAGCTGTGTGGGGTCAGACTCCGCCCGGACTAGCTCCCAGCTGCTGGCCTGGCCCTTGGACATCAGAGGCCAACCAGCCTGGCTGGCCCTGAGGCCAGTGTGAGCCGGCAAGAGCTGGGCCAGGGCAGTGATCGCCCATCAGCCGGTTTAGCTCCTGAGAGAATGACAGAATACAGGCGGGCAACGGTGCTGCTGACTCAAGTTCAATCAATCTTACTTACTCTGCACTTACCATGTGCAGAGCAGTGTACTGAGAGCCTGGGGAGAGGACAATACATCAGTGTAACTGAGTTGGTAGAGATGTTCCCTGCCCACAAAAAATAATAATGATATTAGTTAAACGTTTACTATGTACCAAGCACTGTTCTGAGCACTGCGGTAAAGGCAAAGTAATCAAGTTGTCCCATCTGGGGCTCACAGTCATAATTTCCTTTTTATAGATGAGTTAAGTGAGCCATAGAGAAGTTAAGGGGATTGTCTAAGGTCACATAATCAATTTACAGTCTAGAGAGGGGCACAGACTTTAGTCAATCAATAGTAATTCACTGCTTGATGAGTACAGTACAATAAAGCTAAGCTCTTGCAAAACTACAGTGTAAAAGTTGGTAGAAACATTCCTTGCCCACAACCAGGGCCCAACCTTTAGGACAGGTTTTGGGTGATGGCACAGACTGGATTTGGGAGGTGGCGGGGTAGGAGACATTTGTTAAATGCTTACTATCTGCCAAGCACTGTACTAAGCAATGGGATAGATACAAACTAATATGATTAGACACAGTCCCTGGCACACATGGACTCACATTCTTAATCCCCATTTTTTACAGATGAGTTAACGAAGACACTGAAAATTGACTTGACCAAAGTCACACAGCAAATACCTGGCAGAGATGGGATTAGAACCTGGGTCCGTCTGACAACTAGGCCCATGGTCTAACCATGAGGCAACACTGCTACCAGTCACAATCTCTAAAGGAAACACACACACCCCATCTCCTTTCCCCCTCCCTCCCACCTCCCTCCTACCGCTGCAGTCTTGGAGGCTAAAAATGGATAAAGCTATCAACTGGCAGTCTGGGGCCAGCAGTGTAGTGGTGAGGAAAATGGGGACTCATTTTAGAAATGAACAGTTCCTGCCCTCACTTGAAAGGGGCTTTCAGTCTGTCAACTCTCAAGGGGTGCACACAGATACAGACATACCAGCCCTCTTATGCCACAAGGACCTTGCCGCTCAAGTGGACTCTCAGCCTCAGAGATACCCACAGAAGCCCTCCCCTTGTCCCTGTTCTTATGGGGGCTCACAACCCCACATAGATGCCCGGACACAGAGGTTTTTACCCTCCTCTCAAGTGGGCTCTCAGCCTCAGAGACAGCCAGACATGGCAGCTATTACCCTGCCCTCGGCTGGGCACACAGCCTCAGACCCGATGCCCTGAACCCTGCCCTTGGTTGGCCTCACAATCTCAGACATCTACAGAAAGGTAGGACATGACCCTGCCCTCACGGAAGGGGCCGTGGGGCTCACAGCCTAAAGTCTGTTAATAGAAACCACAATGACGTAGCATACCAACCTACTAAATGCCTCTCCACCCCAACTCTGAAGCCACTGTATGCCCCTATTCCTCCCCAGCAAAGACTCAGTTTAGGCTAATTTTGGGCAGAAGATGTCTAGTTCACTGCTGTGAGGAAAAGGAATTGTAATAGGCACAGAGTGGCAGAGAGAAGGCAAAGGAAATTAGAGGTAATGTAAGGGCCAAGTGAATTGGAGGGGATTCAGTTTCTCCATGATATTTGTTAGGCACTTACTGTGTGCCAGACACTCTACGGAAAGCTGGGGTAGGTACCAAGTTGAACAGTTCATGCCCCACATGGGGCTCACAATCTAAATGGGGAGGAAGATAAGGCCCCGGTTTCCCATTGATCAGTTGAAGAAGCTGAGGCACAGAAGCTCACCGACTTGCCCAAGAACAAGTGGCAGAATCAGGTTTAGAACCCCAGTCCAGGCTCTTTGCAGTACTTCACGTCACTTCCTTGGCTGGGAGAGCCTGATGCCAGGTGGCAGCATTCATCCATTCAATCGTATTTGCTGAGTACTTACTGTGTGCAGAGCACTGAACTAAGCACTTGGAAAAAAAAATCAGTAACAGAGAGACAACCCCTGCCCACAACGGGCTCACAATCTAGAAATGGGAAAGGGGTGTCTGCCCCAACATCCACAGTGGAACCAACAAACCATGTTTCTTGGGCACTATGGGTACGAGGGACCCAAACTGAGAATAGAGTCCGTTATTGGCATGACCGACGACCAACATGTAGCCAAGCCTCTCAGCTGGGCAGAAGGGGGGAACAGAGATGTATGCTAGTTGTGGACCACTGACCTTTTCTTCTCCCTGTTACCAGTACATCAGAAAATGTTCTTGCAACTTTACAACACTGTAGTTGGAGCAGTAGAAGAGCACTAGGTTCCTCTACTGCACTTTACAATAGATCAGTGGTACCTGAGTGCTGAAGTGATGTATTAAGTGCTTGAGAGAGGGAGAGTCTGGTTTTGCCAAACACTATACTAAGCATCAGGGTAGATACAAGATAATGATGTCCCACATGGGGCTCACAGTCAAAGTAGGAGGGAGAGCATTTTACAGAAAAAGCAATTGAGGCATAGAAAATTGAAGTGATCTACCCAAGGTCACCCAGTTTACAAGTGGCAGAGCTGGGATTAGAACCCGGGTTCTTCCGACTTCAAGGCCCAGGGTCTAACCATCTTTGAGTCACTTCTGTCCTCACCCATTGCTGCATATCATCATGGGGTAAACAACATTAAGGAACACAACACCTGCCTTCAAAGGGTTTACAGTCCAGTGGGAGAGAAGGCAACAAACCGAATAGAAAGGTTAGAGTGACTGATAATTAAGCATGCACATGATGGTCACAATTCATGGTGAATTCAACACATGGGCGAGGAATTGACAAAGAGTCATTCATTCAATCACATATATTAAGGGCTTCCTGTAGGCAATGTACTAAGCGCTTGGGAAAGTACAGTATAATAAAGAGTCAAAAGGATCTCTCCTAGCCCACGCAACCACTGCTCGATGTGGGGTTACGGTTGTTGCTTCTGGTGATAGATTTTTGTTTCTTTTTTTCTTCCTTTCCTCTCCATTCTTACAAAACAAGGCTCTCAGACATCTTCTCTCCCTGATCGCAGTATGGTAGGGTGTCTTTTCTTTAGCAATCACTGCTCCATTTTCTTCCGGGATATAGTGGTCTGAAGCTTTAAATATGAAACACACACACACACACTCACATGCATGCGCGCATGTGTGCACATGGCTTCCACCCCCCTTACGCACAGCACCTAAAAGATAACATGGCCCTTACCCTCATGTGCTCTTGATTATAATGCTTCTTGTCTTCCCCACCTATGATGCTTCCTCAGCCCCCCACCTACCCACAAGAGAATCTAATCAGAAAGCAGACATAGAATCAGCTCTCTCCCATCCAGCTCAAGTGATGCACACGACATTAAACATACACAAGTCATTTCTGAATTGTCACCAGCCACACTTCCACAATTATTATTCAAATCATCAGTTCAATAGGCAGGAATCATACCAATCACAGAAAAGTAACAAGAAAGCGGAGTGTCAACATGAGCAGCCACAATGCGCACTCAAAGACCCCAGGGGACGACATTCTGTCTCCTTCCCTCGGCAGACCGAACCAGAGCAGCCCCTCTCCCGGAGTCTTATATAGGGCAAAGGAGCTTCCAGAAGCTTTGGGGCCTTAAAGAGACAGTGCTCCTTTTTTTCAGTTGGAGCACCTAGGGAAGAAAGGAGCTCACTGGGTGGGGCCAGAGAGACAGAAACTATAACAGGTGTCGGGCATGAAAGGTGTTGGATGCACTCCACACACCTTAAGTGCTCAGGGTGGTGCTCTGTGCAAGGGAGGCACCCAGTAGAGCACTCTAGGTACACTAGGTGCCCCCCAGCTGGGTCTCAGTGATAAGTGTCCCTCGTCCTAGCATCAAGCTCTTCCAGGAAGTCATCCCTGAGACTTTGAGGATGCCTTGTGCTTAGGGTTCTTGCTACCCGTAAATTAGCCCTCAAAGGAGGCTTCCCCATCTTCCCAGCACAAAAATAGAACAGGATCCCTAGGCTGTAAACTCAATGTGTGTGGGGATTGGATCTTTTATATTGTTTTCTTGGACTCTCCCAGGCACTTAGTACAGCGGTCAGCACCCAGTAAGTGCTCAACAGACCATTGATTGACTGAGGGCAGGAAATATGTCTATCAATTCTGTAATATTGCACTCTCTCAAATGCTTGATACAGTGGTCTGCACGCAGTAAGCATTCACTAAATACCACTGGTTGATTGATTGTGTGCATAGCCTTACACTAGGCTGCTTCCCCTTCCGGTAATTTAATGTCTTTCTTATCCTCTCAAGTGGAAGTGCTTTGAAGGCAGGGATTGTGCCTACTCATTCTGGTACTCTCTCAAGAGCTTTGTACAGTACTCTGGACAAAGTAAGTACTCAACAAATATTATTAATTGATGGAGGGGATGCAGAGAATGAGGTGTGGGCCAGAAAGGAGGAAGGAAGGGAAGTGGAGAAAGAAGGAGAGAGGGAGCTGGGTGAGTTCAGCTCACTGTGGGCAGGGAACAGGTTTAGTAACTCTGATGCTTCTCCTCTCACCAGTGCTTCAATACAAAGATTACTGGACACAGTTTACATCATACTTACCTCACAGTGACAATGACCATCAGTCTCTCGACCCACAGAAGGGGTGGGAGTCGGTTAGTTGCTCAACAAAGTCCCCCAAACTTACCTTTTCCCTCCTTGTCCATCCCAACGTCCTCCACGGTTTTGTGGATCTCCCCATCAATCATATTTCGAAGGGGTGGGGGAGAGGTCATTTTCCCTCATCGTCCTCTGGAAGGATTTTGGACAGTTCCGTCAAAAGGCCGTTACGATTTCAACTGAAATCACCCCCGTGCTTCGAGAAACTTCTCAGTGGACCACCCAGGAAGGGAAAAGGATTCTTTATCCTTCAGCTTCTTCGAGATTGCTGTTCTCACAACCCGATGATCCTTAGCCTAATAGTTCCACGCATGGCTTTCCACCTAGAAGAATCCTAACAAGGTTCTGGGGAACCTGCCCCTCGTTTTGCAGCAAAGATAATCCCCTCTTGCTCATTTCTCGCTGGGAAGAACTAAGCCCCGAGAAGCCTCATAACCCCTGGCATGACCTAAACAGGAAGATTAGGGGTGGAGATGAAAGACCATCTCCTGCATCTCTGGGGACCTCAGATACCCAGCCCATTTACTCAAAGAAAGGCTACCCTAAACCAAGAATTCTGCTGGCTGGCCACCTCCAACTCCATCATCACAGCCTATAATGTTCCTGTGTCCACACCTATCGAACACATAAAGCTGAAGTGATCTCCCCAAGGGCAAAGGAACACATGACGAATAGAGGAAGCAGGTACAAGGGGCAAGATGTCAAAGGTAGCCAAGGCCCATGAATGATGATGCGAAACCTAGGAAGAATGGTTGGGAGTGCTGTGACACTCCTAGTGCTGTCACCTTTGGCATCTGAAACCCGTGCTGAAAGGCCTGGATGTCCAGGTAATTCAAATCTTTAAACTCTGAATTTAAGGGGGCAGGCAGCCCTGCATACACCAGGCATCATGAGGGGTTGAATGGTTCACACACTACTTTTCACCATGTACCAGCAGGCAGAATCTGGAACTGGATGACACAGTGTGGGGTGAATGGAGCATACAAGCTCCTGGAACTAGATATTGCAGGGGCACGAAAATACAAAGCAGATTAGAAGATAAAAACCAGAGGAAAGCAAAGGAAGTAGTCCCCTGAATCTCTGCCATTTGAGAACTTCATAAAATGGACCCCATGAGAATCTACCCCAAACCACTGAACCCCAGGAGCCAACACCATCCATCTCTGCCACCCAGGAAGCTAAGGACAGAGAGGCCAGAGGCACACCTTTATGACAGTCTCTCTTATGGCTTCCAGATAGGCCTCAAACACAGAAGGCCGAAAGCTGCAGGATTGAAGCCTATAGAGAGAAATGGGGGTGTGTGCATGGGGGACAGGGCCCACATCACTCTCCAAGCCCAGGAGGGACAAGGAACGTCAGATATCCACAGAGGGTCCCGAATGATTCATTTCACCAGGGCCACTGCATACTGTGTTACCAGAAGGCTCCATCAGCTGAAGGGTCAGATCCCAGTGGGCCTCAATCCCCAAAGATTCTGGGATTCTGAACTGAGTCTGTCTATCCAAAGGTAACAACTGTCCTTCACTGGATACGGTAGGTATTGCTAATTTATCACCTTCTGCCACATACAGACAAGCCTAGCGGTCCATTCATTCATTCAATAGTATTTATTGAGCACCTACTATGTGCAGAGCACTGTACTAGGCGCTTGGAAGGCACACATCGGTAAGAGATAGAGACAGTCTCTGCCCTGTGAAGGGCTTACAGTCTAATAAGGGGGAGACAGAAAGACAAGAACAATAGCAATAAATAAACTCAAGGGGATGAACATCTCATTAAGACAATGGCCAATAAATAGAATCAAGGCGATGTACATCTCATTAACAAAATGAATAGGGTAATGAAGATATATACAGTTGAGCGGACGAGTATAGTGCTGAGGGGATGTGAAGGGAGAAAGGGAGGAGCAGAGGGAAAGGGGCGAAAACAGGGTTTAGCTGTGGAGAGGTGAAGGGGGGTAGAGGGAGCAGAGGGAAAAGGGGAGTTCAGTCTGGGAAGGCCTCTTGGAGGAGGTGAGCTTCAAGTAGGGTTCTGAAGAGGAGAAGAGAAGTAGTTTGGCAGAGGTGAGGAGGGAGGGCATCCCAAGACCGCAGGAAGATGAGGCCCAGGGGTCGATGGCAGGATAGGAGAGAACGAGGGACGATGAGGAGTTGGGAGGCAGAGGAGTGAAGTATGCGGGGTGGGCAGTGGAAAGAGACAAGGGAGGAGAGGTAAGACGGGGCAAGGTGATGGAGAGTTTGGTGAGAAGTTTTTGTTTTGTGCGGAGGTTGATCGGCAACCACTGGATGTTTTTAAGAAGGGGAGTGACATGCCCAGAGGGTTTCTGCAGGAAGATGAGCCGGGCGACCGAGTGAAGAACAGACTGGAGCAAGGAGAGAGGAGAGGAAGGGAGATCAGAGAGCAGGCTGACACAGTAATCTAGACGGGATATTACGAGAGCCTGTAACAGTAAGATAGCCGTTTGGGTGGAGAGGAAATGGCAGATCTTGGCGATATTATAAAGGTGAGACCGGCAGGTTTTGGTGATGGATCGGATGTGTGGGGTGAACGAGAGCGCCGAGTCAAAGATGACACTGAGGTTGCGGGCCTGAGAGATGGGAAGGATGGTCGTACCATCCACAGTGATAGGAAAGTCAGGGAAAGGACAGGACTTGGGAGGGAAGATGAGGAGCTCAGTTTTGGTCATGTTGAGCTTTAGGTGGTGGGGAGACAACCAGGTAGATATGTCTTGGAGGCAGGAGGAGATACGAGCCTGAAGGGAGGGGGAGAGGACGGGGCAGAGATGTAGATCTGTGTGTCATCTGCATAGAGGTGATAGTTGAAGCCGTGAGAGCAAATGAGTTCACCGAGGGAGTGAGTGTAGATGGAGAACAGAAGAGGGCCAAGAACTGACCCTTGAGGAACCCCAACAGTTAGAGGATGGGAGGGGGAGGAGGAGCCTGCGAAGAAGACCGAGAATGACCAGCCAGAGAGACGAAAGGAGAACCAGGAGAGGACGGAGTCCGTGAAGCCAAGGTGAGATAAGGTGTGGAGGAGAAGGGGATGGTCGACAGTGTCAAAGGCAGCTGAGAGATCAATGAGGATTAGAATAGAATGGAAGCCATTGGATTTGGCAAGAAGGAGGTCATGGCTAACCTTAGAGAGAGCAGTCTCGCTAGATTGGAGGGGACGAAAGCCAGATTGGAGGGGGTTCCGGAGGGAATGGGAATTAAGGTATTCTAAGCAGCGAGTGTGGACGACTCGTTCTAGGATCTTGGAAAGAAAGGGTAGTAGGGAGAAAGGGCGATAACTGGAAGGGGAAGTGGGGGCAAGAAATGGGTTTTTTAGGATGGGGGAGACATGGGTATGTTTGAAGGCAGAGGGGAAGAAGCCATTGGAGAGTGAGTGGTTCAAGATAGAGGTTAAGGAGGGGAGGAGGGCAGGTGCAATGTGGTGGGAGCCGGGAGAGGGGAAGGTTTGGATGGGAACGAGGTGGCGGGGCCCTGGACGGGGAGAGGGGGAGGAGGGGTGGCGGTGGGAGAGGAGGACTGGGAGGAAGCGAGGGTGGGGAAGAGGGAAGGGGGGAGGGTGGGAGAAGGGGGTTTGGTGGGGAGAAGGGGGGGAGGAGGGGTGGCGCTGGTAAAGTGGGGTTCTAGGGCGGGGGAGATGACGGGGGGGGGGAGTCAGAGGAGAGAGCGGAAAAGAGCTGGGCGAGAGAGGGGAAGGGGAAGGAAAGCATTGGGAGGGGCACGTGTGAAGGGGGGAGCGTGGAAGGACATGGTGAGGCCAGAGAGGTAGGTGGGAGCACTTACAATTAACGATAACATGTGAAATCGGTAATATAGTAACATGATACAATATGATACAATAAAATAGTATTAATAAGCGGGTGACGCCCAGGGTCAGGGGTCGACTTGCCTAAGGGTCGACCTGATCAAAATCAAAGTCAAAAGGTCAGCGGCAAGGAGAGTCCCGGGGCTCATGTCCAAATGTCTCTGAGGCGCCTGCGGGAGCCCTGAGGTTGTCCGGGGTGGGTTGCAGGCATAAGCGGCGCCAAAGGAAAGGTAACACATTAAGAACAAGGACATCGTTGCCCAGGGCGGGCAGATCAATCGCCTCATGGGGGAAGAGGGCCGCTTGGGCGGAGTGGGGGAAGGGCGGTTGGGGAGCACAGTGTCCCCGGGCCCGAGCAGGGGAGCACAATGTCCCCAGGGCCGAGCAGGGGATCACAATGTCCCGGGGCCCTTGCAGTGGAGCACAGTGTCCGCGGGACCGAGCCTGGGAGCACAATGTCCCCGGGCCCGAGCAGGGGAGCACAAAGACCCCGGGCCCGAGGAGCGGAGCACAATGTCCCCGGGCCCGAGCAGGGGAGCACCATGACCCCGGGCCCTTGCAGGGGAGCCTAAAGGCCCCGAGCAGGGGAGCACAATGTCCCCGGGCCCGAGCGGGGGAGCACAGTGTCCCCAGGGCCGAGCAGCGGGACACAATGTACGCAGGGCCGAGCAGGGTTGCTCACTGTCCCCGGGCCCCTACAGAGGAGCACAATGACACCGGGCCCGAGCAGGGGAACACAATGTCCCCATGACCGAGCAGGGGGACACAATGTCTCGGGCCCGAGCAGGGGAGCACAAAGACCCCCGGGCCCTTGCAGGAGAACACAATGTCCCCGGGTCCTTGCAGGGGAACACAATGTCCCCGGGCCCGAGCAGGGGAGAACAATGTCCCTGGGCCCTTGCAAGGGACCACAATGTTCCCGGGCCCAAGCAGGGGGGCACAATGTCCCCGGGACCCAACAGGGGAGCACAATGTCCCTGGGACCGAGCAGTGGAGCACAATGTCCTCGGGCCCTTGTAGGGGAGCACAAAGACCCCGGGCCCGAGCAGCGGAGCAGAATGTCCCCGGGCCCGAGCAGGGGAGCACAATTTCCCCAGGGCCGAGAAGACGGACACAGTGTCCCTAGGGTCGAGCAGGGGGACACAATGTCCCCAGGGCCGAGCACGGTAGCACAATGTCCCTGGACCGGTGCAGGGGAGCACAAAGACCCCGGGCCCCAGCAGGGGAGCACAATGTCCCCGGACCCGTGCAGGGGAGCACAAAGACCCCGGGCCCGAGCAGGGGAGCACGATGTCCCCGGGCCCGGGCAGAGAAGTACAATGGTAGCTGGTGGCTGGGGGTCTGCGGGGGCGGGGGGAAGAACCTTAGTGGCCGAGTCCTTCAGCGCGGGTGCAGAGGTCCAGGTTGCGAGAGGTTCATGTAGGCGCGGGACCGTTCGGTCCAAGGCGCAGCTCCTGGGAGAGGCGGTTGCGGCGTGGATGAGTCAGCGACAGGCAGCCAGAGAGCTTGGCGGGAATAGGGCCGGGCGGTGCAAGGCTCTGCTGTAACGGAGAGGAGCTCCCGAGTCCATGTGGTGGCCGATTCAGTCGGGAATAAGGGGACCAGCGGTCCAGAGCTCACCTCCAAGGGAGCAGAGATCCCGAGCCCACGTGGCGATGGCTCCAAGGGGCCGGGCGGTTCCAAGTCTTCAAATTCTGAAATTAAGTGGGTGGGGCACCACCCTTGCTCAGGGCAAAGAGACCCACGATCCCGGGTCTACTCCTTCCACAAAACACTTCCCACCATGGACAACCTGGCAGAATTTGGAATCGAATGAGACATTGTTGGGTGAACGGAAACATAGGCTGGCCAGAGTCCTGCAGTACAACCACTTCCTGGGAGCAGGTGTTCAGGCGGGAGACCTGAATCCAAAGCAGATAGGATGATAAATAACCAGGGCAGGTGCAGAAGGAAGTCTTTTGGATCTCTGTGGATTGCGACCACCCCTCGCCCACAGACAAAGCTAACCACTTGAGAATCCAAACAAAACCATTGGAAGACAGCAGCCAATCCAACTCAGACAGCTACGGAAAGGGAGACCGTGAGAGACCCCTTAACCACAGCCTTTATTTTGGCTTCCTGATAGCCCTCAAACGTAGAAGACTCAACTACCCAGATCCCAGCCTGCAGGACCAAAGCTTATTGAGAGAAATGGGTGTGTGCATGGGGGACAGGCACACATCACCCAGCAAGCCCAGCAGGGACAAGGAATGCTACATACACAAAGAAGGCCACAGCACAAAGTGTTCCCAGAATGGCCTGGCAGCTGAGGACTTTGACCCCAGTGAGCCTCCATCCCCAGGAGATCTGGGGATTGGAACCGAGTCTGCCCCCCCAAGGGCCACAGCCGTCCTTTATCGGACACAATAGGTGTTGCCATCACCTTCTACCATTGCTAAAATGCCAAGCACCCTACGCAATTCAACTCCTAAAATTCTGAAGTTCAGGGGTCAGGCAAACACCCACACTTTGGGCAAAGAGACCCGTGAGCCCGGCCTGAATGGTTCCACACAACACTTCCCACCATGAACCACCTGGAAAAATCAGCAGTTGGCCGAGCAAACGTTGGGCCAATGGAACCCTAGGCTTCCTGGAGTCCAACAATAAGACCGGTTCCTGGAAGCAGGTTAATGGGGGATCCTGAATTCAAACCAGACAAGGTATTAAAAGTCAGGGGCAGGTACAAATAGAAGTATCTTGGATCTCTGTGGGTTGAGATCCCCCACAAAGTTAATCCCACAAGAATATACCCCAAACCAAGAAAAGGCAGAAACCAACCCCATCTATCTCTGTCACCGAGTGGACTGGAAACAGAGAGATCCTGAGAGACCCATTATTCGGGGCCTCTATTGACTTTCAGACAGCTCTCACACCCAGAAGGTCGGACTGCCCACACCACAGGAGGCAGGATCAAGCCTACTGAGTGGAAAGGGTGTGCACATGGGAGAGAGGGCCCACATCATTCCGCAAGGCCAGCAGGGAAAAGGAATGCCAGATACACATAGAGGGTCCTGAAAGATTCATTTTACCAAGGCCACAACACAACGTGTTGCCAGAAAGCCTTGTCAGCTGAGGGCTTTGACCCCAGTGGGCCTTAATCCCCAGAGCTTCTGGGGTTTTGAACCACATCTACCAACCAAGGGCAACAACTATCCTTCATCAGACACAGTAACTGTACCCATAAACTCCTGCCACTCACGGACACGTCTAGTGGCCCAGGAGATCCAACTCCTAAAATTTTGCACTTAAGCAGGTGAGTGACCATAGGCTGCCTGGAAACCAGCAGTACGACCAGCTCTTGGACCCAGGTGTTCTGGGGGGAACTGAACCCAAAACAGATACGAAGACAAAAACCAGAAGCAGATGCAGAAGGAAGTATCTTCAATCTCTGAAGGTTGAGGCCCGCATGAAGCTGATACCACAGGAATCTAATCAAAACCAAGGGAAGGCAGAAGCCAGCCCCATCTAACTCTGTCACCGACTCAGCTCGAGACAGAGAAACCCTGAGAAAACCCTAAACCCCACCTTCTATTGGCTTCCAGATAGCCTTCAAAGCCAAAAGGCTGACCTGCCCACAACACAAGCTGCAGTTGGAGGGAATTGAGTGTGCCCGTGGGAGACAAGGCACATGATATTCGCCAAGCTTAGCGGGGACTATGAGTGTTCAGAAAAATGTATTTTACCAAGGGCAAATCACATCTTTTTCCCAGAAAGGCCTATCAGCTGAGGGTTTTGATGCCAGTGGGCCTCATGCCCACAACCTCTGCAATTCTGAACTGCGTCTGCCCACCCAAGGGCAACAACTGTCCTTCACTGGACACACTAAGTTTTGCCATCACCTCCTACCACCCACAGACAAGCCTCGCGGCCCAGGAGATTCAACTCGTAAAATTCGAAACTTAAGAGGGTAGCTGAACACCCGTGCTCAGGGCAGAGAGACTCGTGATCCTGGGCCTACTGGTTCCCCACAGCACTTCCCACCATGGATCGACCTCTTGGCAGAATTTGCAATTGGATGAGACAGTGTTGGGTGAACGGAACCATAGGCTGCCTGGAGTCCAGCAGTACGACCACCTCCGGGAAGCAGGTGCTCTGGGGAGACCTACATCCAAACTACATAAGATGATAAAAAAACCCAGCGGTAAGTGCAGAAGAAAGTCTCTTGGATCTCCGTGGGTAGAGAACCCCTCCTAGGAAACCAAACTCAAGAGAATCTACCCAAAACCATGGAAAGGCAGCAGCCAACACCAGTGAGGCAGTTAAAGACAGAGGGACGCTGAGAGGTCTCTTAATCGCAGCCTCTATTTTGGCTTCTCGAGAGCCTTCAAAACCAGAAGGCTGACCTGCCCACATCACAGGCTGCAGGATCAGAGCTCACCAAGAGAAAAGGGGGTGTGTGTAGGAGACAGGGCCCACATCACCCTGCAATCCCACGAGGGAACAAGGAATGCCAGATAAACACACAGGGTCACTTTACCAAGGCCACAGCACAAAGACCTTTTACCACAAAGGCCTCTCAACTGAGGGCTTTCAACTCAGTGGGTCTCAATCCCCAGAGGTTCTGGGGTTCTGAACTGAGTCTGCCCACCCAAGGGCTGTAACTGTCCTTCATCAGACAGAATAGGTTTTGCCATCACCTTCTGCCACTCACACTGACATGCTATGTGACCTGGGATATTGAATTCTGAAAATCCTGAACTGAAAGGGGCAGGCAAGTATCCACACTCAGGGCAAAGAGACCCGTGATCCTGGGCCTGATAGTTCTACACACCACTCACCGCATGGACCACCTACCAGAATTTGGAATTGGATGAGTTAGTGTTGGATGAACAGAACCATAGGCTGCCCCAAGTCCAGCAGTACAGTATGCCCAGCTCTACGAAGATGTTGCACTGGGGGGGACCTAAATCCAGAGCAGAAAACCAGGGGCAGGCACAGAAGGGAGTAAATTGGATATGTGTGGGCTGAAATTCCCCACGAAGTTGACCCCACCAGAATCTGCCCCAAACTAAGGAAAGGCAACAGCTAATTCCATCTAATTTTGCCACTGATTCAGCTGGAGCCAGAGAGACTTTGTGAAACCCCTATTCTGCATCTCAATTTTGGCTTCCAGATAGCCCTCAAACCCAGAAGGCTGAACCACAAACACCACAGGCTGCAGGATCAAAGTTCACGAAGAGAAATGTATATATGCATGCAAGACTGGGCCCACATCACCCCGCAAACCCAGCAGAAACAAGGAATGCCAGATATACACAGAGGGTCCAGAAAGATTCATTTAACCATGAACAGACCATAAAATGTTCCCAGAAAGGCCTGGCAGCTGGGGTCTTTGACCCCAGGGGTTCTAAATCCCCAAACTTTCTAGGGTTATGAATGGAGGCCCACAACAGTCTGTCATGGGAAAGATTAGCATTTGTCATCACCTTCAGACACCCACATTGAAATGCCTACCACCCCAGGAGCTTCAACTCCTAAATTTCTAAATTTAAGGAGCCAGGCAAGCAAGCGCCCATGCTCAGGGCAAGGAGACTCATGATCCCAGGCCTACTGGTTCCACACACCACTTCCCACCATGTACCACCTAGAAGAATGTGGAACAGGATGACCCAGTGTTGGGTCAATGAAACCACAGGCTGCCAGGAGACCAGCAGTAAGACCAGCTCCTGGAAACGGGTGTTCTAGGGCCATCAAAATACGAAGCAGATCTGCAGGTGAAAAACCAGAGGAAAGCAGAGGAAGAAGTCCCCTGAATCTCTGCCAGGTGAGAACCTCATGAAGTTGACCACACGAAAATCTACCCCAAACCACTGGATGCCAGTGGCCAACCCCATCCAACTTCGCCACTCAAGCAGCTAAGGACAGAGACACCCAGAGAGACTGCTTTACCACAGCCTCAATTATAGTTTCCAAATAATCCTCAAACCCAGAAGGCTGACCTGCCCATACCACAGACTGCAGGATCGAAATCTATTGTGAGAGGTGGCTTTGCACATGGGAATAGGGCCCACATCACCTTGCTAGTCTCTCCCTGCCAGATACACACACACACACACTCTCTCTCTCTCTCCCCCTCTCTCTCTCTCACAGCATCACCAAAGTATTCTTTTACCAAGATTGGAGACCACATGATTCCAGAAAGACCTGTCATCTGGAGGCTTTGACTCCAGTGGTTCTTAATCCTCAGAGCTTCTGGGGTTCTGAACCGAATCTTCCCCCACAAGGGCTACAACTCTCCTTCGCTGGACACAGTAGGTGTTGCCATTAACCTCTGCTCTCACACTGACATGCTAAGCGGTCCAGGAGATTCAACTCCTAAAATTCTGAATTTAATTGGAGAGGCAACTACCCAAACTCAGAGCAAAGAGACCCATGATCCTGGGCCTAATAGTTCCAAATGATAAAAACCAGGGACTGGTGCAGCAGGAAGTTTCTTGGGTCACCATGGGTTGACACCCCCGTCACAGCTGACCCCAGCAGAATCTAACCCAAACCAAGAGAAAGCAGCAGAAAGCCCCATCTAAATGCCACCAAGTCAGCTGGAGACAGAGAGACTTTGAGAGGCCCGTTATCTGTATCTCAATAATAATTATAAAAATAATTATAGTATTTGCTATAAGTGCTCATTATGTGCCAAACACTATTCTAAGCACTGGGGTAGGCACAAGGTAAATATGGTGTTCCACGTGGAGCTTACACTCTTAACCCCCATTTTACAGATGACTGTGAGACGTGGAGAGACTCCTTATCTGCATCTCAATAATCATAAGAAGAAGTAGAAGAATGGTATTTGTTAAGCCATTACTACCTGCCAAACACTGTTCTAAGAGCTGGGGTAGATACAAGGTAATCAGGTTAGCCCACATTGGAATCACAGTCTTAATCCCCATTTTACAGATGATGTAACTGAGGCACAGAGAAGTTAAGTGGTGACTTCCCAAAGTTACACAGCTGATAAGTGGCAGAGTCGGGATTAGAACCCGCAACTCCCCAGCCCTTGCTCCTTCCACTAAGCCACCCTGCTTCTCGATTTGGCTGCCAGACAGACCTCCAACCAGGAAGGCTGAACTGCCCACACCAGAGGTTGCAGGATCAAAGCCCACAGACAGAAATGAGTGTGAGCGTGGGAGACAGGGCCCACATCACCCTGCAAGCCCAGCAGGGACAAGGAATGCCAGGCACACATGGAGAATCCCGAAAGATTAGTTTTACCAAGGCCACCACACAACAAGTTGCCAGAAAGCCCTGTCAGCTGAGGGCTTTGGACCCAAAGGGCCTAAATCCCCAGAGGTTCTGGGGCTCTGAACCGAGGGCCACAGCAGCCCTTCATCAGAATCTTGGAGGTGTTGCCAATCACCTTCTGCCACTCACACTCACATGCACTTGTCAGCTGTGTACTTTGGGCAAGTCACTTAACTTCTCGGTGCCTCAGTTACTTCATCTGTAAAATGGGGATTAAGACTGTGAACCCCACGTGGGACAACCTGATTCCCCTGTGTCTACCACAGCGCTTAGAACAGTGCTCGGCACATAGTAAGCGCTTAACAAATACCAACATTATTCTGCTAAGCACCCAGGAGATTTAACTCCTAAAATTCTGAACCTAAGGGGTCAGAAAACCATTCATTCAATCAATCACATTTCTAAAGCGCTTACTGTGTGCAAAGCACTGTATTAAGCCCTTGGGAGAGTACAGTAAAGCAACAGATAGATACACTCCTGACCACAACGAGCTCACAGGATAGAGGGTCTAGAGACCCTGAGAAATTTCTTAACCCCTATTCTGACTTTCAGATAGGCCTCAAGCCCAGAAGGCTGAACAGCCCAAACCACAGTCTAAATGATAAAACTCCATAGAGAGAAATGGATGAATGCATTGGAAACGAGGCTCACATCACCCCACAAGCACAGCAGGGCAAAGGAATGCCAGGCACACACGGAGTCCCAAGAGTCCCAAGGTTGTGAACAACCTTTCCCCAGGAAGACCTGGCAACTGGGGCTTTGAGTCCAGTGGGCTTCTGGGGTTTTGAACCATGTCAGCACATCCAGAGGCAACAAGTGTCCTTCATCGGACACAGCAAGCCATCACTTTCTGCCACCTACAGACGAGTCTAGCGGCCCAGGAGATTCAACTCCTAAAATTCTGAACTGAAGAGGGCCGACAACCACCCATGCTTGGGCAAAGGAGACCCAGGATCTCGGGCCTATTGGTTCCACACAACCCTTCATTCATTCATTCATTCATTCATTCATTCATTCATATTTATTGAGCGCTTACTATGTGCAAAGCACTGTACTAAGCACTTGGAATGTTCAAATCGGTAACAGATAAAGACAGTCCCTGCCCTTTGATGGACTTACAGTCTAATCGGTGGAGACAGACAAAACAATAGTAATAAATAGAATCAAGGGGATGAACATCTCATTAAAACAATAGCAAATAAATAGAATCAACTGGTATTGTGATGTATATCTCAATATCAAAATACTAGAATCAAGGTGATGTACATCTCATTAGCAAATAAATAGAATCAACTGGTATTGTGATGTATATCTCAATATCAAAATACTAGAATCAAGGTGATGTACATCTCATTAACAAAATAAATAGGGTAATGAAAATATATACAGTGCTGATGGGAGGGGAACCCTTCTGACCTGGCAGAACTGGGAACTGGATTAGACCCCATTGGATCTCCGTGGGTTGAGACCCCTCTCACGTAGATGACCCCAGGAGAACCTACTGAAAACCAAGGAACAACAGCAGCCTACCCCACTGAGGCAGCTAAAGACAGAGAACCCTGAGAGAACCCTTAACCGCAGCCTCCATTTTGGCTTCCGGATAGCCTTCACACCAAAAAGGCTTACCTGCCCACATCATAGACTGCAGGATCAAAGCCCACCAAAAGAAAAGGGTTTGTGGTAGGGGACAAGGCCCACATCACACAGCAAACCCAGGAGGGAAAGGGAATGCCAGATACACACACAGGGTCTTGAAAGATTCATTTTACAAAGGCCAAAGCACAACCTTTTCCCCAAAAAGGCCTCTCAGGTGAGGGTTTTGAACTCAGTGGGCTCAATCCCCAGAGGCTCTGGGGTTCTGAACCGAGTCTGTCCACCCAAGGGCTACAACTGTCCTTCATCAAACACAGTAGTTGTTATCATCTCCTTCATCTCCTTCTGCCCTTCACACACAGCAACGTGCTAAGCATTCTGGGAGACTGAACTCCTAAAATTCTGAATCTAAGTGGCCAGGCAACTACCCAAACTCAGGGCAAAATGACAATTGACCCTGGGCCTTATAGTTCCACACACCACTTCCCACCATGGACCACCTGACAGAATTTGGAATTGGATGCGACAGTGTTGGGTGAACAGAGCAACCGGCTGCTTGGAGTCCAGGAGTAGGTCCAGCTCTTGGAAGAAGGTGTCCTGGGGGGACCTGATTCCACAGCAGAAAAGAAAAGAAAAACCAGGAGCAGGTGCAGAAGGAAGTAACTTGCATGTTTGTGGGTTGAAAACTCCCACGAAGTTGACCCCGCCAGAATCTACCCAAACCAAGGGCAGGCAGCAGTCAATCCCATTTAACTCTGCCACCGAGTCTGCTGGAGATAGAGAGACCTTGAGAAACCCCCTTTTCTGCATCTCAATTTTGGCTTCCAGATAGCCCTCAAACCCAGAAGGCTGAACCGCCCACACCACAAGCTGCAGGATCAAAGGCCAGAGAGAGACATAGGTGTGCACATCACCCCACCAAGTCCGGCAGAAAAAGGAATGCCAGACCCACACACAGGGTCCGGCAAGATTCATTTTACCAAGGACACAGACACAGCCTTTTCCCAGGAAGACCTATCCACTGAGGGCTTTGGTCCCAGAGGGCCTCAATTCCCAGAGCCTCTGGGGTTCTGAACCGAGTCTGCTCATCCAAGGGCAACAACTGTCTTCACTGACACAGTCACTGACATGCTAAATGGTCCAGGAGATTCAGCTTCTAAAATCCTGAATTCATTGGTGTGGGTGACTGCCCATGCTCAGGGCAAAGAGACCCAAGATTTCGGGCCTAATCGTTCCACACATCACTTCCCACAATGGACTACCTGGCAGGATTTGGAATTGGAAGAGAAACTGTTTTGCGAATGAAACCTGAGGCTGCCCAGAGTCCCGCAATATGACCAGCTCCTGGAAGCCGGTGCTCTGGGTGGACCGGAATCCAAAGCAGATAAGATGATAAAAACCAGGGGCAGGTGCAGAAGGAAGACTCTAGGATCAATGTGGGTTGAAACCCACAACTCAGCTGACCCCACCAGAATCTACCCAAACCCAAAGGCCCATCTAAGTGCCAACAACTCAGCTGGAGACAGAGAGACACTGAGGGACCCTTATCTGCATCTCAATAATAATTATAAGAATAATAACGGTATTTGTTAAGCCCTTACTATCTGCCAAACACTGTTCTAAGCGCTGGGGTAAATACAAGGTAATCAGGTTAGTTCACACGGGGATCACATTCTTAATCCCCATTTTACAGATGAGGCAACTGAGGCATAGAGAAATTAAGTGGCTTGCCCAAAGTCACACAGCTGAGAAGTGATGGAGTCGGAATTAGAACCCAAGGCCTCTGATTCCCCAGTCCATGCTCTTTCCACTAGGCCATGCTGCTTCTCAATTTGGCTGCCAGACAGCCCTCAAACCCAGAAGGCTGAACTGCCCACACCACAGGCTATGGAATCAAAGCCCACAGAGATTAATGGGTGTGCCCATAGGAGACAGGGCCCACATCAACCCGCATGTCCGGGGGCACAAGAAAGGCCAGGCGCACACACAGAGAGTCCCAAAAGATTCACTCTCCCAAAGAAACAGCACCACATTTTTCCAGAAAGCCCTATCAGCTAGGGGCCTTGGCCCCAGGGGACCTCATTCCCCAGAGCTTCTGGGGTTCTGAACCGAGGGCTCTAGCTATCTTTCATTGGACACTGTCGGTGTTGCCATCACCTTCTGCCACCCACGCCCCTCTGCCACCAACACTGACATCCTAGGTGGCCCAGGACATTCAACTCCTAAAATTCCAAACTTCAGAGGTCAGAAAACAATTCACTCATTCATTTATTCACCCACATTTATTAAGTGCTTACTGTGCAGAAAGCTCTGCATTAAACCCTTCGGAAAGTACACTATATTAACAAACTGACACATTCCTGTCCATAACCAGTTCACGGTGTAGAGGGTCTAGAGACCCTGAGAAACACATCCACTTTAACCTCTACATTGACTTCCAGATAGCCCTCAAATCCAGAAGGCTGAAATGCCAAAACCACAGTCTCAATGATCAAATCCCACAGAGAGAAAGGGATGTGCTCATGGAAAACAGGGCCCACATTGCCTCGCAAGCCCAGCAGGGACAAGGAATTCCAGGCACATACAGAGTCCCCAAAGATTCATTTTACCAGGGTCACAACACAACGTTTCCCCAGAAAGGCCTGTCACCTGGGAGCTTTGAACCCAATGGGCCTCAGTCGCCAGAGCTTCTAGAGTTCTCAACCGAGTCTATCCCCCCGCACCCAAGGACAACACTGTTCTTCATTGGACACAGTAAGCCATCAGCATATGCCACCCGCAGACAAGCTCAACGGCGCAGGAGATTCGACTCCAAAAATTCTGAACTTGAAGGGTGGGGGAACCAACCATGCTCAGGGCAGAGACCCGAGAACCCAGGTCTGTTGATTCGAAACAACACTTCCCACCATGGCCCACCTGGGTGAATGGGGAAATGGATTAGACCATGTTGGGTGAACTGTACCATAGGCTGCATGGAATAGAGCAGCTCCTGGAAGCAGGGATCCTGGGGGAACCCGAATCCAAAGCAGACAAGATGATAAAAACCAGGGGCAGGTGCGGAAAAAATTCTGTTGGATCTCTGTGGGTTGAGACACCCCACGAAGTTGACCCCACCAGAATCTACCCTAAACTAAGGGAAGACAGAGACAACCCTACCTATAACTTGACCACTGAGGCAGCTAAAGACAGAGGGACCCTGAGAGACCCCTTAACTGCAACTTCTATTTTGACTTTCAGATAGCCCTCAAAGCTAGAAGGCTGAACTGCCTACAATACAGGTTACAGGACTGAAGCCCACCGAGAAATGGTTGAACCCACAGCATGGTGCAAGCCCAACAGGGACACAGAATCCAAGGCACACAAAAAGGGACTCAAAGGAGTCATTATACCAAGGCCAGAAGACCCCGTCTTGCCAGAAAGCCTTGGCAACTGCGGACCTTGACCCCAGAGGGCCTCAATCCCCAGAGCTCCTGGAGTTCTGAACCGAGTCTGCCCACCCAAAGACAACACTGTCCTTCATCGGACATGGTAAGCCATCACCGTAACCTCCATTTTCCCACAGACAAGCCTGACGGCCCAGGAGATTCCATCCTAAAATTCTGAACTTGAAGGGATGGGGAACCCAACCAGGCTCAGGGCAAAGAGACCTGTGAACCCAGGTCTGTTGATTCCAAACCACACTTCCCACCGTGCGATCCCTGGCAAAATTGGAAAATGGATTAGACCGTGTTGGGTGAACTGAACCCTAGGCTGCAAGGAGTATAGCAGTATGACCAGCTCCAGGAAGCAGAGGTCCTGGGGGGACCCAAATCCGAAGCAGACAAGATGATAAAAACCAGGGGCGGGTGCAGAAAAAATTCTCTTGAATCTCTGTGGGTTGAGACACCCACGTAGTTGACCCCACCAGCATTTACCTTAAACTAAGGAAAGACAGAAGCCAGCCCCACCTAGAACTCTGTCACGGTGGCAGCTAAAGGCCCCTCAACCGCAGCTTCTATTTTGATTTCCAGATAGCCCTCACACCCAGAAGGCTGAACTGCCTACAGTACAGTCTGTACTGAACTGAAGTCCATCAAGAGAAATGGTGGTGCTCCTGGGGGACACAGCCCACAGCATTCCCCAAGTCCAACAGGGACGCGGAATTCCAGGCACACGCAAAGGGACTCGAAGGATTCATTCGTCTCAGGCCGGAGGACCACGTGTTTCCGGAGAGGCCTGGCATCTGGGGACTTTGACCCCAGTGGGCCTCAACCTGCAGAGCTTCCGGAGTTCTGAACGGAGTCTGCCACCCACGGGCAACACTGTCCATCAGACACAGCAGGGGCTGCCATCAGCTTCAGCCCCACACACTGAAATGCCTGACAGCCCAGGCGATTCAACTCTTCAAATTCTCAACCTAAGGGGGTAAGCAGCCACCCACGTTAAGGGCAAAGAGATCCACGATCCCTGGCCCAAGACCTCTACACACCAGTTCCTACCAAATCCCAGCTGGCAAAATTTGGAACCGGATGGCCGTGTTGGTCAAGGGGAACCACAGGCTGCTTGGAGACCCGTCGTACTAACGGCTCCCGGAAGGCAGTGCTCGAGGAGGACCAGAATCCAAAGCAGATGCTAAAATGAAAATCCAGGCCACGTAGAGAAGGGAGTCTCTAGGATCCTCACACGTTGAGGACTCCCAACAAGTCGACCACAAAGCCAGGGGAATCCAACAGTCAACCCAAACCACCTCCGTGACCCTGAACGAAATACCCATGTGACCACTCCACGAGCCCCGATCCCCGCCTCGGAAGGGGGTGTAACGAGGTAACCCACGGTTGTGGAAGTAGAACCGCCACTGGTCTAGAACAGGTCGGCCATCCTAGGGGCCACACCCTTAACTGCACTGGGAGACAGAGGTTAGGAAGCGTTAAGGATCTGCTTTCTCATCCCGAACCCACCACCTTGTTTCATCACCTCGGCCAAGCCACGTCGCTTCTTCACGTTTGTTTCCTCACCTGTCAAATGGGGATCGAGCCTGTCAGCCTCCCAGGGGAACAGCGACTGGGTCCAACCTGATTTTCCAGTATCCACTCTAGCGCTTAGAACAGCGCCTGGCCCAGGGTAAGACCTTAATAAATCCCACAATCACTCTTTTTCTGTGCCGCCGTTATCTCATCTTCAAAATGGGGAATGAGGTGGGAAGCCCCGCTTCCTGTGACAGGGCCTGGGTCCACCCTAATTGTCTTGTATCTGGCCCAGCATTCACTATGATGCCTGGAACATAGTAAGGGCTTGAAAAAAAACTAATTTTTTTTTTTAAGGAAGGGCCGAGTCCTCCGGGGTTTGGTCCCACCCCTCCCCACTATTGAAAGTGTGAAAAGGAGAAACCCCGAGCCACAGGGTCCTGCGGCCAACTTTCGTATGCTCTTTCCCCATCTCGTGCCAGCTGGGAACGGCCCCTCCATTTTCCCTGGGGGCGGTGAACCTCGAATGCCAAGTGATGACATTTTTGCTTCGGGAAGCCAAGCCCAGCCAAGCACTTGGTAAAATACTTCAGAAACACTTGGGATGGGATGGCTGACGTTCGAGGTCATGGCCAAGCCCTTCAGTTACAAAGAGGGAGCATATGGACCCCGTTCAGATCAGCCGCCATGACTTGTTGCTTCAGAAAACCGAGGTCCGTGGGAAGGAGCGCAAATGTGGACCCTCCTGCACCCAGCTTCTGCCAGGACTGGATGCTGGAAAATTCCCGGAATCTCTCCACTGTGGCCACTGCCAATACGGGGGCCCCGACTGAGCTCTCCGGGGCATCACTGGGACGGCAACCCACACCTTCCTTCCAATCTCTTTCCCCACCACCACGATTTCCAGGTTCTAAACCGGCTCTTAGTTGCCGCCTCCTAGCTGGAGGAAGGAAACGGGGCCTGGATCCACAGAAAACCGAGACCGCCTCGTCCCCTCCCTTACCTTCCTTCTCCCCACACCCCAACCCCCGACCCCGAGCGCCGACTCCTTCTGGCCGTGCCTCTGGAAGGTGCCACGTCCACATGAGCCATGCCCTGAGAGTTCTTGCCCTTGCCGGGGCAAAGAGTGTCATGGGCTGACAGGGGGCAGCCCACTGCCAGTTGCGAGGCGTGATTCTGCTCAGGTGGGACCCATCTTCGGCCACAATGACCCGGGGTAGTCATGACCACCGAGCCTCGGTGGCCACTGCAGTCTGCACCGCCCACGTTAGCCAGCTCTTCATCACGCTTCCTGCCGGGCCTGTCCACCCCACACAAGGCCCAAGGTGGTTCTTCGGTCAGAAACCTTCCCCACCGATGGCTTAGACCCAGCAGATCGAAATGGGATTAGAACCCAGATCTCTTCACCACCGCCGGACTACCAGCAGGGCTAGTGATGAGACCATCGGCCGCGGCTCTCGGTCGGCTCTCGGGGGAGCCATGGGCAAGAGCTCCGAGAAGCCGGTCAAACGGGTTCCAAGGAGGAATTCTCGAAGTTCTGGATCTTTCCTCCGTCTTTTCCTGGGGAAGGACAGGGCAGCTGGAGCAAACGGTCGCCACCTTTCCCTCAGACCCTTCTCACAGCGGGAGGCTGAGGGGAGGCCCGCTCCCTCTCGGCTGAGCGGTCGAGCGCCCACTGAGTGCCAAGCACCTGGAAAAATACTTCAGAAACACGGCTTGGCTTCCCTGACCTCGCGGAGCTCCAACTCTGACAGAGGAAGGGGCTTCTGAGAAGCCAAGTTCAAAGCCGTGCCTGAGGCAGGGCGAGGCTTGAAAAATCTGGGAGGAAATGGGTGCAGGGAGCAACCCTCTCCTCAGAGTCCGGGTTCACAGCCGGAAACGGGCACGGAGACACTTCTCCCTTTCTCTCCGGACCACGCAGCCCTTCGGCTCCACATGGAGGTTGCCGCCTTTGCCTTCTGCTCCCCGTTCCAGCCCCGTCCCCATGGCCCAACTCGCGCTTCTGAGGGGCCGTTTGGCGCCCGCAAAGGGGGCTGCACCTCCGCCCCGCGAGCTCGCCTTCCCATTAGTTGGAGGGGCTGCCCTTTCGTGACGTGACTACAACGGTCTGCCCCCTCTCTCCCTCTCCCTCCCCCTCTCTCCTCTCTCCCTTCACCTGTCTTTTCTCTCTCCCTCTCTCTCATCTCTCCCTCCCCTCTCTCCTCTCTCTCTCCTCTCTCCCTTCACCTCTCTCCTCTCTCCCTCTCTCTCATCTCTTTCTCCTCTGTCTCCTCTGTCTCCTCTTTATCTCCCCTCTCCTCTCTTCTCTCTCTCCGTCTCTCTCTCCTCTCTTTCCTCTCTCCTCTTTCTCTCCCTTTCTCTCCTCTCTCCCTCTCCTCTCTCCCTCTCTTTCCTCTCTTTCCTCTCTTATCTCTCTCCCCCTCTCCCCCCCCTCTCCCCGTCTCTCTCCGTCACTTTCTCCTCTCTTTCCTCTCTCTCCTCTGTCTCCTTTCTCTCTCCTCTCTCTCCCTCTCCTCTCTTTCCTTTTTCCCCTCTGACTCCTCTCTCGCCTCTTTCTCTCCCCCTCTCTCCTATCTTTCCTCTCTCCTCTTTCTCTCTCTCTTCCCCTTCTCTCCTCTCTTTCCTCTGTCTCCTCTCTCTCCTCTTTCTCTCCCTCTCTCCCCCTCTCTCTCACCTCTCTTTCCACTCTCTCCTCTCTTTCCTCTCTCTCCTCTGTCTCCTTTCTCTCTCCTCTCTCTCCCTCTCCTCTCTTTCCTTTTTCCCCTCTGACTCCTCTCTCGCCTCTTTCTCTCCCCCTCTCTCCTATCTTTCCTCTCTCCTCTTTCTCTCTCTCTTCCCCTTCTCTCCTCTCTTTCCTCTGTCTCCTCTCTCTCCTCTTTCTCTCCCTCTCTCCCCCTCTCTCTCACCTCTCTTTCCACTCTCTCCTCTCTTTCTGTCTCCCCTTTCCTCTCCTTCTCTCTCTCCTCTCCTCTTTCTCTCTCTCTCTCCTCTCTTTCCACTCTCCCCTCTCTTTCTCTCTCCCCTTTCCTCTCCCTCTCTCTCTCCTCTCCTCCCTCTTTCTTCGCTCTCTCCCCCCTCCTCTCTCTCCTCCCTTTCTCCTCTCTGTCCCTCTCTCTCCTCTCTCCCCTCTCTCTCTCCCCTCTTTCCTCTCCTCTCTCTCTCTCCCTCTCTCCTCTCTCCCTCTCTTTCCTCTCTTTTCTCTCTCTCCTCTCTCTTCCCCTCTCCCCCCCTCCTCCTCTCTCCTCTCTCTATGTCTCTCTCCCCTCTCTTTCCTCTCTCTCCTCTGTCTCCTCTCTCTCCTGTTTCTCTCTCTCCCCCCTTTTCTCTCCTTCTCTCTCTCCTCTCTCTCCTCCCTCCTCGCTTTCTTCTTTCTCTTTTCTTTCCTCTCTCATCTCTCTCCTCTATCTCTCCCCCTCCTCTCTCCTCTCTTTCCTCTGTCTCCTCTCTTTCTCCCCTCTCTTCCTCTCCTCTCTCTCCTCTCTCCCTCTCTCTCCTCCCTTTTCTCTCTCTTCTCCTCTTCTCTTCCCTCTCTCATCTCTCTCTTCTCTCTCTCCGCCTCTCTCCCCCCTTCTCCCATCTTTCCTCTGTCTCCTCTCTCTCCCTTTCTCCCTCCTCTCTTCTCTGTTTCCTCTGTCTCCTCTCGCTCCTCTTTCTCTCACTCTCTCTCAGTCTCCCTCCTCTCTCTCCTTTCTCTCTTCTCCTCTCTCTCCCCCTCTCTTTCCTCTCTCTCTTCTCTTTCCTCTCTCTCTCCCTCTCTCTCTTCTCTCTCTTCTCTTTCCTCTGTCACCTCTGTCTCCTCTCTCATCTCTCTCTTCTTTCTCTCTCACTCTCTCCTCTCTTTTTCTCTCTCCCCCTTTTCTCTCCCTCTCTCTCTCCTCTCTCCCTCTCTATCTTCTCTTCCCTCTCTCATCTCTCTCCTCTCTCTCCCCCCCATCTCCCATCTTTCCACTGTCTCCCCCTCTCTCCCTCTCTCTTTCCTCTCTCCTCTGTTTCCTCTGTCTCCTCTCGCACCTCTTTCTCTCACTCTCCCTCCTCTCCTTTCTCTCTTCCCCACTCTCTTCCCTATCTTCTCTTTCTCTCTCCCCCCTTTCTCCTCTCTTTCCTCTGTCTCCTCTCTCATCTCTCTCCTCTTTCTCTCACTCTCTCTCTTCCCTCTCTTTTCTCTCCTCCCCACTCTCTCCCCTCTCTCTCCCCCTCCTTCCTCTCTTTCTTCTCTCTTTCTCTCTCTCTCCCCTCTCTCTCCCTCTCTCTCTCCTCTCGTTCCCCTCTCCTCTCTTTTCTCTCTCTCTCTCTCTCCCCTCCCATTCGGGTCCGTGCCCCCTCCCTTTCGGCCTCTTCCTTCCCGCCCGAAGTCTGTACCACCTGTGCCCAACGATTTCCCCGGGGCTCCCAACGGTTCTCTCCGTCCTTGGCGCTCCACCTCCTCCCCTCCCCTCCCGCCCCCCGCCACTTCCCCCACCACAGAGCGCAGCGAGGGCAGAAGCCTAGCGCGTTCATCGAAGTCCCTCGGGGGTGGCTGGAAGTTAGCCGCTGCTACACTGACCAGAGAGCGATGGAGTTCACCGCACCGCACTTATTAAGCGCTTACCGCCTGTCAGGTACTCTACTCAGCACTGAGCTAGGCACCTGATAATTAGGTTGGATACGGTCCCCGTGTCGCACACTGGGCTAGCAGTCTTAATCCCCGTGTTATGAAGGAGGTAAATGAGGAGGCCCAGAGAACGTCGGTAATTTGCCCCAAAGAGGTGGCGGACCCTTCGGACATCTAGCCTCATGTTCAATCATGTTCATGCCTTTCCTGCGGTTGCCCTCCCCCAGATTTAAATGACGCAGATTTTCTCACCACACCCGAAGACATCTAATCCTTTTAATCGTAACCGTCACCAACGCCCGCCTCCGCCCGCCCCTGGCCCACATATAATCTCTTTAGCTTGGATTCCTTCCTTGCTCAGCAACATCTAACCCAACCCATGCATCAACTGTTGTTTATCTGATCTGTCTCTTCCTGTTTTTCACCCCTCCATTTTTTCTCAGTGATATTAATTGGGTACCCGCTCATCCTCTCGGGAAGGAACGGCCGAAGGTCATTCAAGGCACATTCCCTTCAGTAGAAACCATTCAGTAAATACCACACTGGTTGATGGATTGATAGTGATTACATCTACTGAGTGCCCACTATGTGCAGTACCCCTATTAAGCCTTCAGGGTGGGAGCTGGGTGGTGGAGGTACTGGGGTGAGAGTGGGGCGGTTGGGGGCGTGGGGAGAAGGGAGGGGAGGGGAAGGGAAGTGCACCTGCTGGGACAGGCCATGGACCTTGCTGGGGATAAGCAGCTTTGGCCCACACCGGCCATTTTCCTCGGTCCATCCCCGCCTCTTTTCTACAAAGCTGCTCTGTGGGGTCAAGGGTAGGAACTCGATCTGTTAGAAGCCAAGGGTACAGGAGGTGGCTTAGAAAAGAGGGAAGGAGAGGAATGGTGGAGGGAGATGGGAAGAACCGGACTCAGGGGAAGTGGGAAGGCATGGAGGGAGGAGCGGGGAGTGAGGCATGAAGGGTGGAAGAAGGGAGAGATGACAGCCTAGAGCAGGGGCCGGGAAGGGGAGGAACTGGAGGAGGGAGAAGAGCGAGATAGTGGGAGAAAACTGACGGGACGGAATGAAAAGTGAGGAGGATTGAAGGTCAGAAATTATGGGTGAGCAGGAAAGGGAAAAGAGGACATCACCTCCGCCTGGCCTGGAGTTGCCCACTGCCTGAGCCTTACCAGAAAGTGTCTCCCGCCCTCCTTGAAACAGTCCAGGTTGGTCTGGGACCCAGTAACACAAGGACGGGGGCTTGGGTGGGAGAAGCTAGGGCTGGGGTTTGCCCCAGAGGTGGGAATACCACCCGACTTCCTGCTGTCCTCTCCCCACTAGGCCTTTGCGAGCCCGGAGAACAGGAAATGCCTGTGGCTGAGGAAGATGGAGGTCCTGGTTTCAGGCTCCGTCCTGCTTTCGTAGAGCTCCATCCACCCTTGCTGGGGGCGCCTGGAGTTCCAGGACCCTCCGAGGGTGTTGGTCAGCGGGCCCTGGTCGTACTGTTTTACCAACAGCTGTTGGGTGCCCAGTACCAGGCCTCCTGAGTGCCACCCATTCGTTCAGTCGCATTTACTCAGTGCTTACTACCTGCAGAGAACTGTACTAAATGCTTTGAAAGGTCCACTATAAGAAGGCAAATCCCGGTCTAATGGGTTTGCTTGCTGTGGGACTTGGGACAAATCGCCTCCCTTCTTGGGCCTCAGTTTTTCCTCAACTTTGAAATGGAGATACCTCTCTCTCCTTTCACTTAGACTGTGAGTCCCACGCAGGACGGGGACTGAGTCTGACCTAATTTACCTGGACGATTGAATGAATGACTACCCCACTGCTTAGAACAGTGTCTGACAGAGCAAGTGCTTACAAAACACCGTTTCTTTAAAAGCAGCAGTCACGATGAATGACCTTTTCTAAGTGCTTATTCCCAGGCAAACACTGTGCTAAGCACTGTGGTGGACTTGAGATAATCAGCTCTGACACAGTCCCAGTCCCACAGGGACTTTCAGTCAATCTCTCAATAGGTGGAATTCACTGAGCTCTGACTATGATCAGAGCACTGAACTAAGCGCTGGGAAAGTTAGTAGATGTGATCCCTGCCCACTGAGAGCTTAAAGTCTAAAGAAAGGGAGAATGAGGATCTCAGCCCCATTTTTTTGGGTGAGGAAGGAGAGGCCCGGAGAGGTGAAGCGACTTGTCCAAGGTCACTCAGTAGGCCAGATCTCCGGACACAGAGTTCCGTGCTCTTTCCAGCACACCACCCTGCCTCCTGAGATTCTAGAATCCCCCAAACCTAGGCGCTGGCTCGAAGGGAAGTGGGGGCGTAGATGGAGACAGTTGGCCTCAGGGATGTGAGGCGACTGCCCGACCTTAAATTCTTCCATCCCAACAGTATTCACAACTTTCGGGAAAGGCTTTCTCTTCCTCTCCATCCCCTTCCTCTCCATCCTCCAGGGCCTTGCCTTGCTGGCTTCCTACTTCCAGCTCAGCCCTCGGTTCAGTCGAGAACACCTGATCTTTGCCACTATCAACTTTGCCGCGGGTACTGGTGCGGTACTGCCCTTAGCTGGGTGTGGTGGTGAAGGGTTGGAGCGTCCATCTCTGGGATGGGACTGGAATGGACAGGTCCTTCTGGGAAGCAAAAGCCTGAGAAGAGAGGAGGCCAGGAGCTTTAGATATGGGAGACAAACATTCAAATCAATCCTCAATCAATCGTATTTCCTGAGCACTTCCTGTATGCTGGGCACTGAACTAAGCGCTTGGGAGAATGTCTTCTGTATGTGGTCATAAAATCTAAGGAGAAGAGAGTAAGGATAAGTAGGAAGGACAGAGCTGACTGAATGACTTTCTCTTCCCGAGTGGGACAGGACTGGTGTCTAGTTAGAAGGCAAGCCACTTAACTTCTCTCAGTTACCTCATCAGTCAAATGAGAATAAAGACTGTGAGCCCCGCTTGGGACAACCTGAGTACCCTGTGTCTGTCTGAGTGCTTAGCACATGGTAAGGGTTTTAACGAATACTGTAATTAATAGGCTATTGAATCTGCTGTTGTGATGGAGGATGATAGAGTCAGAGGCATCTTTCCTTCCATGTTCCCCATCCCTGATGGCCCCACAAAAGTTCTGTCCACTCAGTAATTTATTTGTATTAGTGGAAGCTCATTGTGGGCAGGGAACATATCTGTTTATTGTTATGTCGTACTCCCCCAACAACTTAGTACAGTGTACTGTACAGGGGATATATAGTTCATACAGTATAGTATAGTTTAGTACAGTATATATAGGTACTCTGGTATATACAGTACATTCTATGAGGGCTAATCCTGGCCTAAGCAGATCGCTGGCTGTGGGACCTGGGGCAAATCCCTTCACTTCTTGGACCTCAATTTTCTCAAATGGAAAATGGGGATACCTGCCTCCCTCCTATTTAGACTGAGGGTCCCATGCAGATCAGGGAATGTGTCTGATCCACTTAACTTGTACAACTGAGTGAATGACTATCCCACCACCTAGAAGACTGGTTGACTCATAGTAAGTGCTTAAAAAAGAAAAAAATATTTTTGAAAAAAGCAATAGCGCTGCTTGTATTTTCTATGTGTCTATTCTGAGGCAAGCACTATATTAAGCATTAGGGTCGACACAAGATAATCAGCTCCGACATAGTCCCTGTCCCACGTGGACTTTCAGTCAATCTCTCAATCAGTGAAATTTGCTGAGCTGTGGACTGTGACCCAAGCACTGTACAAGGCAGTAGGAAAAGTTGACAAATGTGATCCCTGATCACAGGAAGCTTGCAGTCTACAGGGATGGAGAGTGGGGATCTTAGCCCCATTTTTCAGATGAGGAAACAGAGTCCCAGAGAGGTGAAGCAACTTGTCCAAGGTCACTCAGCAGGCCAGATCTCCTGACACACAGTTTCGTGATCTTTCCAGAAGGTCACCCTTACTCCTGAGACTCTCACATCCCCCAAACCTAGGCACTAGTTGTAACGGGAGTTGGGGAGTAGGTGGAGAGAGTTGACCTTAGGGATGGGGAGCATGGAAGGAAAGACGCCTCTGACTCCATCTTCCTCCATCACAACAGCATTCTCAGCTTCTGGGAGAGGCATTCTGTTCTTATCCTTCCTCTTCTCCATCCTCGACGGCCTCACCGGCCTCACCTTGCTGGCTTCCTACTTCTACTTCAGCCTTCGCTTTCAGTTGGCAAAACCTGGCGTTTGCCACTCCCACCTTCGCCACTACGAGTACGGGTTGGGTATCGCCCCTAGCTAGGTGAGGTGGTGAGGGGTGGGAGTGTCCATCTCCGGGGTGGGGCTGGAGTGGACAGGGCTTTCTGGGAAGAAAGAGTCCAAGAAGAGAGGAGGCCAGGAGCTTCCAGTCTAGATATGGGAGACAAACATTCAAATCAATCATCATTCAGTTATATTTATTGAGCCCTTACTGGGTGCAGAGCTCTGTACTAAACACTTGAGAGAACGCATTCCAGGTACGGACCTAAATTCTGAGGAGAAGAGGGACAGAGCTGACTGGGTGATTTTCTCCTCCTGAGTGGGACAGGAATGCTGTCTAATTAGAAGGCAAGCCACTTCCTCCTCTATGCCTCAGTTACATCATCTGTCAAATGGGATTTAAGACTGCGAGTCCCACGTGGTACAACCTGATTACCTTGTATCTATGCTAGCGCTTAGAATAGTGCTTGGCACATAGTGAGGGCTTAACAAATGCCATAATTATTATGATGTTGAATCTGCACGTGGATCTGCCCACTTTAAGCACTTGCTAGTCACACCACCCTTGGCCCCTCAGAGCTCATGTCCACTCATTAATTTACTTATTTCTATTAATGGAGGTCTCCCCCTCTAGACTGTAAACTCACTGTGGACAGGGAACACATCTGTTCATTGTTAAACCATACTCCCGCAAGTGCTTAGTGCAGTGTTCTGCACACAATGATTGATCAGTAAATACAATTGACTGGCTAGGCTGCAAGCTCCGCGGGGGCAGGAAACATATCTTCCAACTCTGCTGCGCCATCCTCTCTCAGGTTTTTAGTCCGGTGCTCTGACAACAGTCATAGCTCAATAAATACCGTTCATTCTTTCTGTAACCCGGTTCTTTGCACACTGCTTGTCGCCTAGTAAGAGCTAAATAAATTTTTGAGGCTCTAGAAGGAAATGGCTCAAGGGTGAGGATCAGGGCGTTTTGGGGCTTTTTTTTTCACTGTTTCCCTCTCTCTGAAGAGCAGAGGTCTAAACGGCCGATTCAGACCCGGCAAATACAATAATATTCTTCCCAGAATGCCTCTAGACCGAGGCTTACCTAGCTCTGGTCCCCATGGCCTCATTTCCTTCTCTTCTCTCCTGTTCCTGGCAGCTGGTGAGTGTCTATGAGTCATATGGGGAGAAATCAATCAATTTATTGTATTTGTCAAGCACTTACTGTGTGCAGAGCACTAAACTAAGCATTTGGAAGGGGATGGTATAGCAGAGTTGGCATGTATCTTACCTGCCCACAAGGAACTTACAGTCTAAAAGGAGCAACTAACACTAACTAAATAAATAAATTAAGGGTATGGACATAGAAGATGTGGTGGCTGAAGAAGGGGCAATTAAGGGGTGCAAAACAAACTGCAAGGGTGCTGCGGAAGGGCAGGGGAGAGGACATGAAGGCTTAGTCAGGAAAGGCCTCTTGTAGCAGATATGTTTTTTAAAAGGCTTCGAAGGTAGGGAGAGTGTTCGTCTGTTGGACATGGCAAGGGTAGGATTTCCAGGCCAGAGGCAGGACATGGGTGAGGAGACAGTGGCAAAATCATAAGCTCGCTGTGAACAGGGAAAGTGTCTGTTGTCTTGATATGCTGTCTTCCCCGAAGAGCTTAGTCCAGAGCTCAGCATAGGATAAGCCTCACACTTGTACCTGTATCCCTTGAGTACTGGATCTTAACTCCATCCTCAGCACCCTAGCCATATTTCTCCCTCTCTCTAAGACCCGTGTAGGGACACATTTGATGATCTCATTTCTATCTCGGTGCTTAGTACTGTGTTGGGTGTGATGTAAGCGGCTAATACATGCCATTTTAATTAGCTCCTGAGTCTCACCCAAGCCTCTCCTCTTCCTTCCCTGTCCAGGAATTCTTTGCTTCCTCAGCCTCTCTCCACCAACCCTAGAGGGCACTCACCTGTGCAGCCATCAGTCTGTCCCTCTACGACCTTTGCTCCTCATGGTTCCAGGGTGCACAACTCCTCTCCTTGCTTCCAGCCGAGAGGTCACACTGTGCGAGAGAATAGCAAATCCAGCCCCGACACTAGGGAGACCGGACACTGTTGATCTCCATTCATTCAATCATATTTATTGAGCACTTACTGTGTGCGGGGCACGCCACTATGCATGGATACCCCATGCGGGGATGTGGATACCCCAGAGGGGACATGAATACCCATGCGGGGGTGTAATATGGTTGCCCCCTGAGGAGACGTAGTTTCCCCCTGGGAGCTATGTGAATACCCTGGGGTGTGGGGAGGGGAACAGACCTCCCTTTCTGCTCCCGACACCTCCCACCAAAAAAAAACACCGATCAGTCAATCAATCCTACTTAATGAGCACTTACTGTGTGACAAGCACTTTACCATCCTCTCGGGAGAGCAACAGAGGTGGCAAAGCCATTCCCTGGCCACAAAAAGCTTACTGGCTATAGGGGGAGACAAACAGACATTGATCAGTCAAAGGTATTTGTTGAGTGCCTGTGTGCAAAAGCACTTACCAAGTGTTTGGGATAGTCCAGGAGAACAATATAATGGACATAATCCCTGCTTACAATGAGCTTACAGGCTAGAGGAAAAGACAGACATTAATCTATTAGTGGAATTTGTTGAGAGCTTACCATATGCCAAGTAATTACTGTTGGTCTTTGTTAAATGGTTACTGTGTGCCAAACACTGTTCTAAGCTCTGGGATAGATACAAAGTAATCAGGTTGTCCCACGTAAAGCTGACTTCATCCCCATATTATAACTGAGGCACAGAGAAGTTAAGTGCCTTGCCCAACACAGCGGACAAGCGGTGGAGCTGGAATTAGAATCCATGATCTCTGACTCCCAAGCCCAGGCTCTTTCCACTGAGCCACGCTATACTACACGCTTGAGAGAGCACAATAATAATAATTATTAATTCATTCATTCAATAGTATTTATTGAGCGCTTACTATGTGCAGAGCACTATACTAATCGCTTGGAATGTACAAATCGGCAATGGATAGAGACAGTTCCTGCCCATTGATGAGCTTACAGTCTAATCGGGGGAGAAAGACAAAAACAATAGCAATAAATAGAATCAAGGGGATGAACATTTCATTAAAACAATAGCAATGAATAGAGTCAAGGTGATGTACAAAATTTATTAACAAAATAATAATGATAATAATGTTGGTATTTGTTAAGCGCTTACTATGTGCTGAGCACTGTTCTAAGCGCTGGGGTAGACACAGGGGAATCAGGTTGTCCCACGTGGGGCTCACAGTCTTAATTCCCATTTTACAGATGAGGTAACTGAGGCACCAAGAAGTTAAGTGACTTGCCCAAAGTCACACAGCTGACAAGTGGTAGAGCCCGGGTTCGAACCCATGACCTCTGACTCCAAAGCCCGTGCTCTTTCCAGTGAGCCACGCTGCTTCTCTATAAAAAAATAGGATAACGAAAATATATACAATTGAGCGAACGAGGGGCGATGGGGAGGGATGGGGGAGTTAAAGATACTGGAGGCTTGGTCTGGGAAGGTCTCTTGGAGGACGTTGCCTTCAGTAGGACTGTGAAGGGAGAAAGTGTGATTCTCTGGCCGCTATTAGGAAGGAGGGTGTTCCTTGCCAGAGGTAGGGCATGGGACTGGGGTCGATGGTGGGTCAGGTGTGAACGACGCAAATTGAGAAGGTTAGCACCAGAGGAGTGGAGTGTGCGGGCTGGGATTTAGAAGGAGAGAAGGGAGGTGAGATAGGAGGAGGCAAGGTGATGGAGAGCTTTGTAGTGAGGAGTTTTTGCTTGCTATGGACGTTGAAAGGCAATCACTGGAAATTTGTCAGGAGGGGGATAACGTGCCCAGAATGTTTCTCTAGAAAGATAATAAGGGTAGCACAGTGAAGCATATATTGAAGTGACGAGAGACAAGAGGATGGGAAGTCAAATTAATATTAGTGTTATCATTATTATTTCCCTGAATCTACTCTAGCTCTTAAAATAGGGTCTAGCACAGAGTAAGAGCTTAACAGAGAGCATTAACAACAGGAACCAGAATAATAAGGAATCTTCACTGCCCTACTGCTGCAAGAAGAAGGTGCCTGGCACTGCCCACTCCTGAGGCCCCCAAGCCTGCTGCCCTCTAGGGGCCAGGCTGGGAAGCAGGCTGAGAGCAGAGTCTGAACGGACAGCAAGGAGAAGAGCAGAGACTTGGGTAGCAGGGTGGCATCTCTAACTTTCCCCCAGAACTCCACTGTGTGCTCCTTCTCTAAGTTATTCATGCAGAGCCTGCTTTAACCTAAAGTATTGGTGGCTAATATTAATGGTCACAACAATAATCAGTCTTTCAGTTACTTTCAAATTGTTTCTATCAAGTACTATTATTTCCTAAGTACTTTCACATTCTTATCCTAATTTATTCTTACCTTGTATTCTCCCAAGAGCTTAGTACAGTGCTCTGCACAAAATGAGTGCTTAGGAAATACGATTGAAAGAATGACTGAATGAAGAGCCTATAAGGCAGAGAAAGGTAGGTACTATCTTCCTTATTTTGCAGAAGAGAGGCAGAGTGGTCTAGATTGAAAGCCCCTGGTGGACAGGGAACTCTGTCGGCTCTACCTTTACAATATCTCTAGAATCCACCCTTTCCGCTCCATCTGCTATTACTACCTCCATCCAGGGTCTGGCTGGGCCCCTAACGGGTGACTTCTCCCAGTTTTGTTCTTAAAGGTCCCTCCTCCGCAACCCCCCTTTTTTTTCTGGTTGAAGAAGTGTCCTGAAAACCAAAGACCTTACCCACCTGATAATCAAGTTGAAATATTAATTATTTTGCTAGAGACTTCTCTGCAGGAGGAGAGTCTTGTTTTTGCTTACCTCTTTACCCTTTTCTAATGCCTCCCTCTTTCCTGTACGGATATAATGAGAATCAGAGTTCTGGCATCAGCAGGTGAGGCTGAGGTTGGTAAGCAGGACCCAGAGTGTATGAGAGAAGCTGTTCTGAGTGAGAGGCAGCCTGGGGAGAAGCAAGAAGAGGGAGGAAGATGGCAAGAACCGAGGTTCAGGGGAGGGTAGTACAAACAGAAACCAGTTTCCCCCTTCTGCAAAGAGCGTAGAAAAGTAATTTACATTTTAAAGGATTTTCCAGTGATAGGTTCTCAGAAAAGAGGATTTTACTAATGGTAATGGCTGTTTTGAGTGTTTCCCAAAGGAATTGCATCTTCCAGTAGTTTTCCCAGAACATGAAACAGTAACTGGTAAGCACGTTGGGTTATCATTGAAAACGGAGAATTATTGAAGATCTGGACAGAGTGCCAGTTACCATGAATTGCAAAGCACCAGAGAGAACAAAGAAGATTAGGTGGAGAAGGATAGTTCGGCAAAAGAAAATTAGAACTGCAAAGAAAGGATTTGGTGGAGGGAGGGACTGGAGGGATAAGGTATTCTTCAGACATTTTGGGTTTTATTTGATTATTCTATTTATGATCACATTGATCCTTTTACCTTGACTTAATCTCTAAAAATGTAAGCTTTGGAGGGCATGGAAAGTTTATATTTTTAAAAAAAATCTCCAGAAGTTTTTGGGAAGGCCTATTAATGGTTTTTGAAAATTTGTAAGATGAAGATAAAGGTGGCACTGTGAATCTGTGCTTGAGGCAGTGCGCAGTATCAAGCCTTCCTACCGCGGGTACAGCACTCCTCCACCTAATTCTTTTCCCCCGTTTCACCATCCTCCTTCCCTTCCTTTCCATTAGTCAATACTGCCACAGCCCGGCAACAAAAATTCACAATTTAACATTCTTTGAATCCGAATGCTGGGAAGGGCAGCCTGGAAATTGCATTGCCCTGAATGGGGAAGGTCTCACCCAAACCTCGTACCCATACTTCCTCCAAAGAGCCCAACGTCCAACAAGGCCACCCACTTGTCACCCTCATCCACGCGCCCAACCTGACTCTTCCTCCAAGAACCTGTTCTGCCCCAGAATTCCCTCAGCCTCTGTCTTGTCCAACACCACTCATAACTTTTCGCCTTCCCTCCTCCCTCGTCGTGGGCCTCAATTCTGGTCACAAACGCCTCAGATGGGCAGTGAGGCTTACCTTCTTCTATTTGTGGAGGCTCAGGACTTAGTATGGGTGTGGATTGTGTCACATGCCTGATTCCGGGGCGGGGAGTGGACCAACGGAATGATAATAACAATAATGTTGCTATTTGTTAAGTGCTAACGATGTGCTGAGCACTGATGTAATGTATGTAATAATGTAATGTAATGATGTAATGATGTAATGTATGGAGCTACAGGAGAGGGAGTTCCATGTTGAAGAAGTATTCAACCTCCTAAAACTCAGATTTGGTAGATCGAGTAGGATGGCCCAACACATTTGCGAGCCAATCAAATACCTTCTTAGGCAGATCGCAAAGCTGCAGGTGCCACTTTACGGTAGCAGTTGCATGGAAGCAGTAACTTCACTGTGATCATTGCTTTATTATTAAGTGTCATGGAGTCGTTTCCAATTCATAGCGACTCCATGGATATCCTTTCTCCAGAACATCCTGTCCCCTGCCATAATCCATGACTTTCCAAAGATTTTTTCCTTTACATTACAGTTTCTGTCCATCTAGCTGATGGTCTGCCTTTTCCTCTGTTTCCCTGGATTATTCCTGGCAATAGTGCCTTCTCTAAAGAATTAGTCCTCCTGATGATGTGTCCAAAATGTGCTAATCTAAGTCGAGTTATTTGGCCTGCCAAAGACCAATTTGGTTTAAATTACTCTAAAATCCATTTGTTTGATTTGGGGGCAGGCCATGGTACACAAAACCTTCTCCCACTCCACATTTCAATAGAATTGATGTTCTTTCCATCCTGCTTTTTCTTTTTTTTCACTGACCAGTTTTGGGTCCATACACTGTCAGTGGAAAAACCCCAGAATTGACCATTTGTATTTTTGTGGCAATTGGTACATTGGCCCGTATCATGACCTCTTCTAGGGTCGTCATAGTAGTCTTCCCAACATTAATCCTCAGCATGTTTCTTGATTACTGGTTCCTTTATTGTTGATTATTGATCCTAGGAGAGGAAAATTGTCAACCATTTCAGTCTTTCCTCCATCCTCTACCAATGTGTTAAAACTTCCAGTTGTCAGGATCTTTATTTTCTTGACATTCAAATGTAGACCCATTTTTTCCCTCTGTTCTTTAACTTTTAATAATAAGCCCTTCAAATCTTCTTCACTTTCTGCTAGTAGGGTTAAATCACCTGCATAATGAAGGTTCTTTATGTTCCTTCCTCCAAAACCTTTACTCCACATTCATCTTCATCCACTCTGGTTTCTCTCATTAGATATTCGGGGTAAAGGATGAACAGGTAGGGTGGTTAGATTGCACCTTTATGAGAAATGAGAAACCTTGTCTTGCACCCTTACTAATGAGAAACCAATCTGGTGCTCCATATTTTGCTCTTATTGTAGCATACACAGATTCGGTATAAATACTGTTAAATGGTCTGGCAAACCTATTTTCCTTAATGTGCTCTAGAGTTTCCCTTGATACACACAAAGGCCTTAATGTAATCAATAAAGCACTTGCCAACTGCCTTTTGATTATCCCTTGTTCTTTCCATTATCCAAAGGATATCAGACCCAGTGGATTTCAGGATTTGCTACCTAGTTTAATAACCCTTTTTCTCATCACTGCTATACATATTTGGAGAAACCATGATGCTAACATAGAAAATCATTTTCTGGATTGACCAGGAAACGAGCCTTCAGTGCTAGTTCAAAGGATTTCCTCAATGGTAGTAGAAACAACTGAATAACGTGAACAGTCAAAGACATTTCATTTAATGTTTTGCATAATACGATTGTTGAGTCAAAAGATGGAAGACTTGGCAGATCATATAAACATGTAGCATTCCTAAATGAGCAGTCTCTTGTGTCCTCTCAAAGGGATAACCAATTCTAATTTGTGCAGAAAACCTCCTTTCATCATTCCTGCTTTAGAAACTTTAATTTTTTGATCAACGGAGGTCAAACCAGCACGTTGAATGGAGTCTAAAATCTATTGGAACACTCCGTTGCCTTCCCTCAAAATCCACACCCTCAACCTGTGCATCGGATCTCATCTCTTCACAACTTCTCCAAGCCCTTGTCCCCCTCCCTTTTATCCTTGCCTGACCGTCATCTTCAGCTGTCCCTTCTCCAATGACTTCCTCCCCACTGCTTTTAAACGTACCTGTGCAGACCCGTGACCCTCATCCTAAGAAAACTCTCCTGTGACTTCAACGCTCCCTCCAGTTATCTCCCCTTCTCCCTCCTACCGTTCCTCTCCAAACACCTGGAAGTGAATTGTCTACACCTGAGGTCCTGCGTTCCACTCTTCCAATCCTCTCCTTGATGCTCTGCAAACCACCCTCTCAATAGTCACCAGTGACCTTCTAGGCAAATCCAAGAGCCTCGACTCCATTCTAATTCTCCTCGAACTTGCAGCTGCCTCCAATATCACACTGACCTACCCCTTCTCCTGGAAACATTATCCAACCTCAGCGTTGCTGACACTGTCCTCTCCTGGTTCTCCTCCTGTCCCACTGGCTGCTCAGTCTCAGTCTCGATTATGGGCTCCTCCTATGCCTCCCATCCTCTAACTGTGGGAAAGCCTCAAGTCTCAGTTCTGGGTCCTCTTCTCTTCACGCCCCTTCCACTCTATGTGGAAGTTCCCAAATCTCTGTCTCCAGCCCTCTTCCTCTCCTCCTCTCTGCATCTCCATTTTCCTACTGTCTTTAAGATCTCTATTTGGATGTTTCCCCGACACATCAACCTTATCTTGTCCAAAACAGAATTCCTTATCTTCCCACTTATACCTGTCCTCCTAATGGTTTTCCCATCACTGTAGATAGTACCACTGACTTTTCTCTCTTACCAGCCAGTGACCTTGGCATTATCATCAACTCATCTCTCCTTCAACCCACATATTCAACCTGTCACTAAATCCTGTCGGTTCAACCTTCACAACATTACTAAAGTCTATGGTCCCTCACACCTCAAGAACCCACAGTGGTTGTCCATCCAGGTCTGCATGAGACAGAAACTTTTTTTCATTAGCCATAAAGCATTCAATTGCCAGGCCCTCTCCTACAATCTAGTCCACACACCTCTCTCCTCTAACTCGGTCTCCATAACTCGATCTTGTCTAGCTCACCTCTGACCCCTCCACTACTTCCTTATTTTGGCCTGGAATGCTCTCCCTCTTCATATCAGACACATGATGACTCATCCCACTTTACACAAAAAAGCCATCAAAGCCTTACACAAGCTCTATCTCCTTCAAGAGGTTTTGCCCAACTAAGGCCTTACATCCTCTACCCCCACTCCCTTCTGCATTGCCCTAATTTACTCCTTTATTCACCCCTCACTCAGCCCCATAGCACTCATCTGTAATTTATTCATTTATATCAATATCTGCTTCCCTCTCCAGACTGTAAGCTCCCATAGGGACGGGATTTGTCTATCAATTTTGCTGTACTGTTATGTTGTTATAGGGCACTCTCCCAAGCTCTTAGTTAATTGTTATGCCATTTCTCCTTTTTTCAGCATGTGCAGAGTAGTAGATGATGTGCTCAGTTCGATGGGAAATGTCTAATACCAAACCAATTCAGTTCACGTATTCCTAGGCTGTCAAACTCCAATCAGTTCATTTCATTCTTGATTGTTTCCAGCTGTCCCTGGTTCATATTTCACATATTCCATGCATCGATACTAAGCATATTTCTGCAGTTTTGGATACTTCAGGTCTCTCATGGCAATATCAGCAACCAGAGGGGCCTAAGGCTTTATGCCAGCAATTGTCACAAACACCATGGTGCTCTGAATCATTGTCTGCTTTCCTCCAGTAATTCGTTGAGTGCCTTCCATCCTGAGGAATTCATCTTCAAGCACTATATCCATAGTGTTTCTGATATGTGTATCCATAGTCTTTTCTTGATATAAATATAGAAGCAGTTTACCCTTGCCTTCTTCCACGCAATGAAAACTTGAGACACTGTCGTTGGTTTGATCTATATTTTGATGAATTGATCATCTGACTTTGACTCTTTTCCATGCTGCTGCTGCCCGGCACAGTCACATCAGCTTTGTCTAATATTTCAAGCTTAGACCTTTCCGTTATGGGTAACCCTAGAGAGAGTGAATATCTCTCAGTTACATAGTTCTAAGCTTCATTGACCTACTCAAACTCTCTGCACCCAATAAGCGCTCAGTAAATATGATTGGCTAATTGATTGATAGTTAAAACCTCTCCCTCTAGGCTGTAAACTCATTGTGGGCACGCAACGTGTCTACTGATCCTTTTGACTGTACTCTCTCAGTCGCTTAATAGAGGGCTCTGCATTCAGTAAGCACTCAATGAATATGATTGAATGAGTGACTTACATCTAAGTACAAAACATTTTCTTAAGAATGACTTCCTAGACTTATAGTCCAGAGGAGATATCAGGTGGTATGTGTGGATATTAACGTCTACTTATCCCTTTATATTGTAAGCTCCTTGGGAGCTGGTAATGTGTCTTCCACCTCTATTGTGTTGTACTCTCCCAAGCACTTTATAAAGGGTTCTGCACACCTTCCAGTTTTCAATAGATTCCAGTGATAGAATGACGTCAAAACTCGAGACAAATTTTACATTTCTAATTCTAAGTATTGAAATCACTTTTAATGTAAAAATAAATAGTGGAAAACTTACTGGGTATTTGAACTGAAACTGTCTGATGGGCTATTCAAATACTTGAAGAGGGATCTCGGTTTAAAATATACTCCTGTTCTACACACATTTTAGAAGATATTGTCCTATCATATTTTCTATTACATTCAATATATTATATATGTAATGATATGGGCCAGGAGGTTGGGCAGATGTTTGATGAAGGAAAAGACTAAACCAGTAACTCTGATGAGCAATACCTGGCCACAGAATATTGATCCGTCCAAATTTGGGTCTGAACCCCATGGTGCATGGAAAAGTCCATATTAGATTGAAGATAACTTACCAAATGTTTAGGAGGGACACTAGCTATTGATTTTCCTTGGATCTTCTGTTATTCTTCCCCGCAATTCTCTACAAGCATTCAGATTGTCCCGATACTAGAGCAACTAAAAATGTCATTCTTATGAGTTACCAGTTGCCTAAGGAATGGCTATTCCATTTTATTTAAGAAATCCAGTAATCATTATTGCAGATTCCTGGTGCTTCCTGCATTGTGATGAAATATCATTGAAGATTGGTTTCCAAATTAGTTCGGTATTTCCATGTACTGTAAAAAGAATTTTGTTGGAATATTTTTTACACCTCTTGGCTTGGAATACTTCACATCTCCCAAACACAGTATTGTTAATTGATTTGACACACTTGCTTTCGATTCATCTGTAGTTACATTGACAACTCATGAAGACAGCTTTCAGATGTTTGTTTAGGAAGATCTTCTATCACACTCGACCACTGTGGAGCAATATCATGGTGAGGTAAGCCCTAATCACTTACATATTTTACAAACGTTCTAAAACGAGTGGGCCAATTTTCCTCTGATATAATGTTAATCCACTGAAGTCCTTCAAGAAGACCCCATAACGCAGCCCTTGGTAAGGCCTCCAGAACGTCTCCACAGACTTTCAATTAAAAAGTCACTGTACCTTCGGGGCAGGGGCCGGTGTCGGAAAAGAGAGATGTCGAACTCTACGGAAGGCTCTGGAACCAAGACCGACAACCTTTGTGCACATGCTTTCCACTGTAACCAAAGCATTTATGGGTGAATGTGGAGTTGGTCCCCCACGGTGGAGGGGGTGATGGAGAGGAAGCCCATTCTGGGCTGCCACAGCCAGGTCTCTCCTGGCTCCTTGGGTAGGTTTTGTTGCTGTTTGTGATCTGTCTAATCACTCATCAAACAGGAGCGTGGAAAGCACCGTGGGAGGGGATGGAGTTCGTGGAGTGCTGCTGACGTTATTATTGTTGCCGCAAGCCTTTGAGGGTGTAAGGAGATGCATGTGCACTCAGCGGGGAGTCCTTTTCCTTCCCCTCAAAGCGGGGAAGGCGCTAGTACAGAGCTGCCTCAATTTGGGCTACTTTCTTGCCTTGAGGGGAGGACAAAGATGCCCTCCCACCACATATAAACAGGTCTCCCTTCTAGCCCTCACTGTTGTTACCCCCAACAGGAGGGGGGTAACAACGACAGTTACTAACAGTTACTAACTACAGTTACTAACGGGGGTGCGGGTAAGGGCCGGGCACCAGGCTTATGCCAGATTGCATCACATGCCTGATGGGTTGGGGAAATTGCCCCCCGGAGTGGGGCTGTACACGACCCGGTGGACACCGGGCCAGATCCAGATTGCATCATATGACAGAGTGGGGGAGGCAGCACTGTGTTGGTCTACAGTTGGTCGAATCCCAGCTCTGCCACTTGTCGGCTGTGTGACTGTGGGCAAGTCACTTAACTTCTCTGTGCCTCAGTTCCCTCATCTGTAAAATGGGGATTAAGACTGTGAGCCCCACGTGGGACAACCTGATTCCCCTATGTCTACCCCAGCGCTTAGAACCGTGCTCGGCACATAGTAAGCGCTTAACAAATACCAATATTATTATTATTATTATTATTATTTTCCCCGTGCCATACCTCCCATGTCCTTTTCCTCCTAACCTGGTCCTATTAGTTCCTCCTCAATCCTTCTCTCTGATTGGTTCATTTTGTCTTCAAGGAGAACCACCATAAAGTGAGTCACCGTTGGCTTCCTGCTCCTTCTCCCATATCTGGGGGCCAAGGGAACTCTTCATTCCATTCATTCATTCACTCAATCATATTTATTAAGCCCTTACTATGCACAAAGCAATGTATTAGGTGCTTGGGAATGTACAAGAATAAAGAGTGACAACCCCTGCCCAAAATGAACTCACAGTCTATGGAAGGGAGAGAGGAAAGACAGTCAACAGTAGGAATAAGCAGACAACAATATAAATAAATTAAATTCCAGATACATACCTAATTGCTTTGGGACGAGGAGAGGGTGAAGCGCAAAGGGAGCAAGTCAGGATGACCCAGAAGAGAGTGGGAGATCAGGAAAATTGGGGCTTAATCAGGGAAGGTCTCTTGGAGTAGATGTGTCTTCAGAAAGCTTTGAAGGAAGGGGGGGGGTGGGGGTAGGGGTGGGGGTGGGGAGAGTAATTTTCTGGCGTATTTGAGGAGGGAAACGTGAGGAAGGATGGGGGCCAAGCGTTTGCAGCGAGACAGGTGAGGTTGAAGCTCAGTGAAAAGATAAGCAGCATAAGAGCGAGGTGCGGGCTGGGTTGTAGGAGTGAAGTGAGGTGAGGTAGGAGGAGGAGAAGCGATGGAATGCTCTAAAGCCAATAGTGAGGAGTTTTTGTTTGATACGGAGGTGGACAGGCAGCCACTGAAGATTTTTGAGGAGGAGAGTGAGGTGTCGGGAATGTTTCTAAATACTATTGAACGAATGAATATTACTGGCAGTCGAGTGAAGTATGGACTGGAGAGGGGAGAGGCAGGGGGTTCGGAGGTCAACACAGAGGCTGGTAAAGCAATACAGGTGGGTTAGGATGAGTGATTGTATTAACGTGGTAGCAGTTTGGAAAGAGGGTTAAGGGAGGATTTTAGCGATGCTGTGAAAGTGAGACCGACATGATTTGGTGATGGATTGAATAAGTGAGTTGAATGAGAGAGCGATTAAAGATAACGCCAAGGTTATGGGCTTGTGAGAAGGGAAAGATGGTGGTGCCATTTACAGTGACAGAAAAGTCTGGAAAAGGACAGGGTTTTCATAGGAAGACAAGTAGCTCTCTTTGGACATGGCACTATGGTGATATGTTACCTCTGCAAATGACAATGGCACTAATATGATTCGCCATACCTTTGAAAACTGGTCACATATCTGTTGAATTGTATTCAGCTTTTGGCTCTGAATCAATCTTAATTGCTGGTAAAGTTTTTGTCGTTCATAAAACAGCTTCTAAAATACAAAAGTCAAAGTAACTATGATGTATTCTCTTGTTTTGGAAAAGTGAAATTCGAGAAATTTATCTTTTTTTAATTTGTCATACACTAATTTAGTAATCCCCTTAATAAGCAAACAAGTTAAGATCTAGTTCTCCTAAAATACACAGAATGTGTTCTTATAGAATTTTATGATACTATAACTCGGGTTGCTGTACCCACCATACCCAAAGCTGAACCATTCGCCAGTGTACAGATTTAACTTCCATAAGTGACAGCACTGTGGCTTGCAGGGAGGCTTGCATTGTAAGAAAAAGCCTGTGGTTAAATTCTCGCCCAAACACGTAGTAGAATCTCTTGTAGTGGCAGAACAGTTCATTCAATAATATTTATTGAGCGCTTACTATGTTCAGAGCACTGTACTGAGGGCTTGGAATGTACAAATCGTTAACAGATAGAGAAGTCCCTGCCCTTTGACGGGCTTACAGTCTAACCGGGGGAGACGGACAGACAAGACCAATAGCAATAAATAGAATCAAGGGGATGAACATCTCATTAAAACAATAGCAAATAAATAGAATCAAGGCTATGTACATTTCATTAACAAAATCTAGAGTGTATTGAAAATATATGCAGTTGAGCGGACGAGTATAGTGCTGAGGGGATGGGAAGGGAGAGGGGGAGGAGCAGAGGGAAATGGGGGGAAAAGAGGGTTTAGCCATGGAGAGGTGAAGTGGGGTAGAGGGAGTAGAGGGAAAATGGGAGCTCAGTCTGGGAAGGCCTCTTGGAGGAGGAGAGCTTTAAGTAGGTTTTTGAAGAGGGGAAGATAATTAGTTTGGCGGAGCTGAGGAGGGAGAGCATTCCAGGACCGCGGGAGGACGTGGCCCAGGGGTCGACGGACGGATAGGCGAGAACGGGGGACCGTGATGAGGTGGGTGGCAGAGGAGCGGAGCGTGCGGGATGGGCAGTGGAAAGAGATAAGGGAGGAGAGGTAGGAGGGGGCGAGGTGAAGGAGAGCTTTAAAGCCTAGAGTGAGAAGTTTTTGTTTTGGGCGGAGGTTGATAGGCAACCACTGGAGGTTTTTAAGAAGCGGAGTTTCTGCAGGAAGATGAGCCGGGCAGCCGAGTGAAGAACAGACTGGAGTGGGAGAGAGAGGAGCAAGGGAGATGAGAGAGCAGGCTGACACAGTAATCTAGCCGAGATATTACGAGAGCTTGTAACAGTAAGATAGCCATTTGAGTGGAGAGGAAAGGGCGGATCTTGGCGATATTATAAAGGTGAGACCGGCAGGTTTTGGTGACAGATCGGATGTGTGGGGTGAACGAGAGCGCTGAGTCAAAGATGACACCGAGGTTGCGGGCCTGAGAGACGGGAAGGATGGTCGTAGTGTCCATAGTGATAGGGAAGGCAGGGAGAGGACAAGGCTTGGGAGGGAAGAGGAGGAGCTCAGTTTTCGCCATGGTGAGTTTTAGGTGGTGGGCAGACATCCAGGTAGGGACGTCTTGGAGGCAGGGGGAGATACGAGCCTGAAGGACGGTGGAGAGGACAGGGGCAGAGATGCAGATCTGTGTGTCATCTGCATAGAGATGATAGTTGACGCCGTGAGAGCGAATGAGTGCACTGAGGGAGTGAGTGTAGATGGAAAACAGAGAGGGTCAAGAACTGACCCTTGAGGAATGCCAACAGTTAGAGGATAGGAAGGGGAGGAGGAACCTGCGAAGGAGACCGAGAATGACCGGCCAGAGAGATAAGAGGAGAACCAGGAGAGGATGGAGTCTTTGAAGCCAAGGTGAGATAAGGTGTGGAGGAGAAGGGGACAGTCGACTGTGTCAAAGGCAGCTGAGAGGTCAAGGAGGATAGAATAGAGTGGGAGCCATTGGTTTTGGCAAGAAGGAGGTCATGGGTGATCTTAGAGAGAACAGTCTCGGTAGAGTGGAGGGGACGGAAGCCAGATTGGAGGGGGTCCAGGAGAGAATGGGAGTTAAGGAATTCTAAGCAGCGAGTGTAGACAACTCGTTCTAGGATCTTGGAAAGGAAGGGTAGTAGGGAGAGAGGGCGATAACTGCAAGGGGAAGTGGGGTCGAGAGAGGGTTTTTTTAGGGTGTGGGAGACATAGGCACGTTTAAAGGCAGAGGGGAAGAAGCCATTGGAGAGTGAGCGGTTAAAGATACAAGTTAAGCAGGGGAGGAGGGCAGAGGTGATGGATTTTATAAGGTGAGTGGGTTTTATAAGGTAGAGGGGGTGGCACTTGCGAGGAGGGAGGAGATCTCTGAGGATACTGCAGGGAAGGATGGAAAAGTAAGGGAAAGGGTTTGGGGGAGAGAGGCAGGAGGGGAAGGGGTGGCTTTGGGGAGTTCAGACCTGATTGTGTTAATTTTCGTGATGAGGTAGGTGGCCAGATCACTGGGGGGGTGAGGGATGGGGGAGGGGGAGGAATAGGGGGCCTAAGGAGAGAGGTCCAGAATAATTGGCGGGGGTGACGGGCATGGGTGTCGATGAGGGAGGAGAAGTTTTGCTTGGCGGAGGAGAGGGCAGAGTTAAGGCAGGAAAGGATATATTTGAAATGGATAAGCTCGTCCAGGTGCTTGGACCTTCGCCAGCAGCGCTCGTTACCCCGAGCACAGGAGCGTAGGAGGCGGATAGAGGCAGTGATGCAGGGTTGTGGGTTAGTGGAGCGAGAGTGGCGGAGGGAAAGGAGAGCGAGACAGTTGTGATGAGTAGAGAGGGTTGAGTTGAGCACGGTGACCTGATCATCGATAGTGGGAAGAGAGGTCGGGGAGCAAGGTGGGGAGAGATGCTTTTGGAGAGATGGATGGGATCAAGAGAGCAGAGGTCTCTGTGGGGGAGTAGGAAAGATTTGCAGGGGGAGGGAGTGTGAGAGATGAGGCAGGTGAGAAGGTTATGGTCTGAGAGAGGGATTTCAGAGTTGGTGAGGGAGGAGATAGTGCAGCGGTAGGAGATGACGAGATCGAGGGAATGACCAAGTCGGTGAGTGGGCGCGGTATGATGGAGGAGGAGATCAGCAGAGTCGAGGAGGGATAGCAGGCGGGCAGCAGAGGAGTCACCGGGTACATCCATGTGGATGTTGAAGTCACCGAGGATCAGGGTGGGGAGAGAGAAGGAGAGAAGGAAGTTGAGAGAGGGGTCTAGGTGGTTGAGGAAGTCGGAGGTGGGACCAGGAGGGCAGTAGATGACAGCAACAAGTATCTGGAGGTGGTGGCAGAGGCGAATGATGTGGGCTTCAAAGGAGGGGAAGGAAAAGGAAGGGGGAGGAGGGACTGTGCCCTTTACAACCACTTACTCATCTCCATATCCATTTCCACTTACTCATCTCCATATCCCTTTTTTTTTGCTCTTCTGTCTGATAGTCACTTGTGACTGCCTTGCTGATTAGATCAAAAGCTCATGGAGGGTAGGGTTAGTGTCTTCCAACACTATGAGGCTTTCCCAAGTGCTTCATTCAGTGCTCCATCATTCATTCATTAATAAAAGGAAAAAAAAAACTGATCTAAGGAGCATAAGGTTTCATTTTTAACAACTGGATTTAATGTACAGGCCTCACGTCATAACCGGAGAGCTGAAAAATGATACAAATTTTGGAAACCTCCCCAAACTCTTCCCTGATAAATTCAATGAACTTTGAATTTAACAGACAATAACAACAGCTGTGAAGTAAAATACTTCAGAGGGTGAGAAGATGGCAGCACTATGAAATCAAAAGAAAAAACTAAGTAAGCAAGCTTCAAATCTAGCTTTCCGAAAGCATTCAGAATAGTAAACCAAAAGGAAAACACCGAATTTATAGTTATTCTGAAAAGCAGAGCTTCATTCCTCCCTAATTTCTCATTTTGCCCGGTTTGTTTTTACACTCAGGTCCCCAGCCCTACTACAATGCAGAGGCTGTGGGTCACCACGGTATCCTTACCTCAGGTAGCAACCCTCCTCCCTGCCCTATGTCTCTGAACTGCCCACATGATTTTGGGGAAACACCAAGCTATTTTAACATGCCAAAAGAAAAGGAAAGAACAAAAAAGAAAGGAAAAGAGGAGAAACGAAAGATACTATAGGAAGCAACTGGAAAGAATGCAGAGCTCATGAGCACAAATTCAATGGCACATTTACAACTCAGATCAAAGAGCGTAAATACAATTAACATACTATAGCTGATTGCCACCTTTGATTTCTCTCTCAGTGTCCAGTACAGTTAGTAATGATAATGAATACTATTCCTTCTCCTCCTACTCTTCCTCCTACTACTCTTCCTCCTTCTCCTCCTCTTCCTCTTGCCATTACCACTATTACTAAACCCACTATTAGTCCCACCACCACCACCACCAGCACCATTACTACTGCTACTACTACTATTACTACTACTACTACTACTACTATGCTTCCACAACCACATTTCAGTAGTGTTCTTGATGATGGTTTTTTATGGCAGGTCATTGTATAACCTTCATGTCTTAACCTCAGTAGGGATAAAAAGTCTATCCATAATGTAGAAAGGGTTGTCAGAGTAACCTCTTTATTCGACATGTTCAATGACTGAAAATAATTTCAGGTCACAAATAATTGTTTTAATATTCCTCCTTGAACGTTTAAGATAAATTTCTTTTGGCATGTTAAAATGCAAAAAAATCCACCCAAAAACCCAACAAAACAACCTTGGGGAAAAGAACCTACAAACCGTACATCGTCTTTATTCAACTTGAGAAGAACTAAACATTCTATGTACAAAACCTGAAATGAGATCCAAGAATTTCTAATCACCTCTTGATTTCTTATTTTCAGTGAATCTTCAACCATGTATATATTATATAAGCATTAGACCATAATTATCCCCTAAGGAGTCTGTCCTTAATCATAAAACTATTCCATGTTTTCACAACCAAGGGGTAACATCACTAGAGGTGGTAACCCACAAGAATATCCTTGAAAGATTAAGCCTGAGGTAAAATTATTTCTTTTAAAAATATCAGGACTTGAAAAATAAGAAAGGTTAAATAGAACTATTGGCATAAATCAAGACAAATATTTGGCCAGAGGAACAGGGAGGGGTAAAGTTTGATTTACTAAGTTTATTTAATAAAAGTGTTGAAAATGCATTCATAAAATAGCAATATCCAGATTGTAGTTTTCCTGGATGACCAGGTCATGGACTTTAAAGTCTCTACTGAAGCAGAATGACCGAGTGGCAAAGAGCATGGCCTGGAAGTCAGAGGATCCTGGGTTCTAACCCTGGCTCTGACACTTGCCTGCCATCCAACCTGGGACAAGTCACTTAACTTCTCTGAGCTTCAGTTTTCCTCATTTGTCAGATGGGTGTCCAAAACCTGTTCTCCTTTCCCTTTGATCTGGTAGCTCCATGCGGGAATGGGGGTAGTGTCAGATCTCATTACCTTATATCTACCCCATCATTTAGTGCAGTGCTTAACACATAGTAAGGGCTTATCACATGCCACGATCTTTATTATTGTTTCTTCAATCCCAGCTCTTTCAGATTCATATCAATTACATCAGGCTACTCCAAACTTTCCCTCTCCAACTCTCTTCCCATATGCGGTTTTCCCATTCCCATCATTAACAAACACCCAACTCCATTTGGCTGCTGCAGGACCCACGCTTGGGTCATGTGCAAAAGGCCAATGGACCACCATTCCTGTCATCAGATGGTCACGAAAAACTGGCAGGCCTTAGAACTGAGCAGGAGAAAGCCAGAGATCATAGTCCTACAAGATTTCTGATCCCCCTGCTAAAGGTAAATGATGGGAGACTCTGGCATTTGACATTTGCCCTAAGGTTAACCACTGAATTCAAGCTCAATAAGTACCATAACTCCTGCAAAGGGTCCCAGGATCACATAATTGAAGATGTATAATGTAAACAGGGAGACGGCACGGTGCAGTGGATAATGTAGAGGCCTGGGCATGGTTCTAATCCCTAGCTCTGCCCCTTGACTGCTGTGTGATCTTGGGCAAAGTCATTTCACTTCTGGGCCTCCCTGACCTCATCTGTAAAATGGGGCTTGAGGCAGTGATCCCCACCTGGAAAGGGACTGTGTTCAACCCTATTTGCTCCTATCCACCCCAGGGCTTAGCACAGTGCCTGGCACAACATCAGCATTCAACAGATATTGAACTCCAGGCCCAGGCCCCCTATCTCCTTCTTCTAACCCCCAAAACACAACCCAATCCTTTGCCCTCATTGATCTAGCCACCTACTTTATTAAAAAAATTAACCCTTTCGGGGGTGAGATCTCTATAATCACCTCTGCCCCTCCCCAGTCCCTCTCCCTGCCATGCCCTCTTCAAGTCTCCCATCCTTCCCATCAGTTTCTCTACAGGTCATTTCCTGCCTCCTCTCAAAACTCACCCCCTCTAGATGCACAGCGGACCCCATTCCATCATAGTATATAAAAACTCTCGCCTTCTCCCTTCTCCCCTCCATAACAGCCATCTTCAACCATTCACTTGCCAGTGGCTTCTTCCCCACTGCTTTCAAACGTGCCAATGAATCCCCTATCTTAAAAAAAATAGAATCTCCCTGACCTCTCGGCTCCTCCCAGTTATCGCCTCTTCGCCCTCCTACCATTCCTCTCCAAAATCCTTGAGCGAGTTGTCTGCACATGCTGCCTCAAATTTCTCTGCTCTAATTCTCTCTTCGACACCCTCCAATCTGATTTACTTGATTATCTTCACTACACAAAAACTGCCCTCTCATAGGTCACCAATGATCTCCTCCTTGCTAGGTCCAACAGCCTCTTCTCCACCCAAAGCCTCCTCGCCCCTTCAGCTGCCTTGGTCACTGTGGACCAAGCCATTCTCCTGGAAATCTTATCCTACTTTAGTTTCGCTGACTCTGTCCTCTCCTGGTTCTCCTCTTATCTCCCTGGACGCCCATTCTCCATCTTCTTTCTGGGCTCTTCCTCAGCCTCTCACCCCTTAACTCTCGGGGTCCTTCCACGTTCCATTCTGAGTCCCCTTTCTATTCTCCATCTACACCCACTCCCTTGGAGAACTCACTGGTTCCCGTGGCTTCAGGTACTACTTCTACTGCAGATGATGGCCCCCAAATTTACATTTCCAACCCTGATCTCTCTCCTCCTCCCTACTTTCTCATCACCTCCTGCCTTCAAGGCAGGATGTCTTCTCTACCTGGATGCCTTCCTATCAGCTCAAGTTTAACATGCCCAAAACAGCTCCTAATCTTCCCAACCAAACCTTTTTTTCCCCATGATTCACCCATCACTTTAGATGGCACCACCATCCTTCCCGTCCCATAAGCCGGTTACCTTGGCTTTATCCTTGTTCAACCCACATATTCGTTCCTTCCTTCCTTCTTTCAATCGTATTTACTGAGCTCTTACTGTGTGCAGAGCACTATACTAGGTACTTGGAATGTGCAACCTGGCATATTCAATCCATCACCAAATCCTGTCGGTTCCACCTTCATGTCATCGCTAAAATCTGCCCTTTCCTCTCCATCCACACGGTTACCACGTTAATACAATCGCTCATTCTATCCAGCCTGGATTACTGTACAAGCTTCATTTCTCCCCAATCTTGCCCATACTACACTCTGCTGCCCAGATCATTTTTCTACGGAAACTTTCAGGTCATGTCACACCGCTCCTCAAAAAGCTCCACTGGTTGCTCATCCATCGTGCATCATACAAAAACTCCTCTCTACTGCCTTTAAAGAACTCTATCTCCTTACCCCCACCCACCACATTACACTTCTCTCTCCTTCTTCAAACCAGCTCGCACACTTTGCACTTGTAAGTTGCTAACCTTCACAATGGGCCTCGATCTCACCTGCCTCACCACTGACCTTTGGCCCACATCCTGCCTCTGGCTTGGAATGCTTTCCCTAATCGATCTGAAAGACAAACACTCTCTCCAACTTCAAAGCCATATTGAAGGCATATTTCCTCCAAGAGGACTTCCCAGATGAAGCCCCATTTTTGTCATCTTCCTCTCCCTCTCCATCACCCTGAATTGCTCCCTTTGCTCTCCCCCACTTCCAAACTTATGTACCTATCTGGAATTTTACTTACTTGTATAGATGTCTATCTTCCCACCTCTAGACTGTGAGTTCCTTGTGGGCAGGGAATGTCACTGTTCATTGTAGTACAGTGCATTCCCAAGCACTTGGCACGGTGCTCTGCACACATGAAGCGCTCAATAAATACGACTGGCTGAATGAATGAAATATTGCAATTGTTAATACCAGTTTTTTATTATTAGTATCATAAATAATGAGGTACAAGGAAAGATGGGATTAAAAGGTACCCAGTTTGTTCCTTGGTCCTCCATCAGGCTAGAAAATATAAACCCTGGTGCTGAGCTGCTGCCTGTGTTTTTCAAGTTCTGATTCATTTTAAATATAGAATATTCAAGTATTCGTTTTAAAAGAAATAAAATTCGATACCTACACCTATTTTTTCCTTGCATTCTTCAGCTTTCTTAATATCCTTATCCCATTGCTCAAATATTGTCAGAAAGTACTGGGAATAGTCTTTTTGGATCATATTCCTGAAAAGGCAAAATAACTAGAGGCCATCATCATCCATGGGAAACACATTCCTGACAGAAAATGTAAAATTGGCTGTAGCCAGTTCTCCTTCAATACCAATTTCAATTAAATAGTATGAACAGAAGATTAATGAAGACTGAAGAATTGGGAATGTTCTTTGTGTGTCTTGGGAGTGTAGACTAGTAGAAAGATCATGGGACAAGTAGTTAGGAGACCTAGAGTCTCATTACAGTTTTGCCCCTGACTTGCTGGGTGACAGTGAGCAAATCATTTAACTTTCCAGAACTCAGTCTCCTTTCTATACAAGGCAGGTTGGATGGATTGTGAGCCCCATGCAGTACTAGGGCAGTTTTTCATCTGCCCCTGTATCAACCATGGAACCTAATTCATTGTGAGTACTTGATAAATGTCACAATAAAAAAGGACTAGTAACATGATTCTAAACCTGGAGCCCATAGAGACCGTGCGTGTGAAGAAATAGTTCTGTTTATCTGTGTACTGGGCTGGGAGCTGAGGGGTGGAGGGGGGGAGGAGGCAGTGGCACTGATCAAAGCATGAGTTTCATAATTTTTTTTTTCCCATAGAATGAGGTTCCTGTAACATGAGAGCACCAATCAGTAAATCAATCAATCATTTTTAATGAGCACTTACTCTGTGCAGAGCATGGTACTAAGCGCTTGGGAGAGTACAAAGTAGCATCCTTTCATTCAATCATATTTATTGAGCATTTACTGTATGGAGACCATGGTACTTAGCTCTTGGAAAGTACAATTGGGGAATGGTCAGAGATAATCCCTATCCAACAACGGGCTCACAGTCTGGAAGGGGGAGTTGGTAGGCCTGGTCCTTGATCACAGGGAGCTTAAAGCCTAGTGGGAAAGTCAGACATTAATGTAAATCAATGAATAAGCTACAGATATTTTCAAATGTGCTAACATGTGATAGGAGACCTCATTGTACCATTGAAAGAAGACTATCAAGCCAGCCCAGAAACTTAGGAAAGGAACTCTGATCATTTCTGTGATTCACTGTAATTACTTGCAATATTGATATTTTGGTATTTGACAAAATTTAACAGCCACTGTCAGTGTATAAATCAGAGATGACAACCATTCTGGCTAGTGAGCTATTCAGTGAATAGCTTGTTTGGACTTGTTTGGACTGGACACAGTAAAGAATGAGGGAGGAGGGAAAACTTTCAGAGACAGGAAACTGCAGTACTTCCACCCACAGCAGCCTTGGATTCCATCCCAGCCCCAGTGCAGTAAGTAAGCCCAACAATTCTGGCAGTTGCTGCCTACACTTGCAGCAGGCTTGAAGTCAGTTCAGAACTGCAGGGTAGGTCCACTTGTTTTTCCCCTTAATAAATGAACTGACCCATGGGTGAGTGCATCACTTGGTGTTGGAATGACCCTCTAGGCTTTATTTGACCAATCCCCTCATAAATTCTAACCACTGGACTTCAGCTTCTGTTAATGTAAAAACATCAGTGTTGTGGATCTGGACACACTCAAGGGGCTGTGTTGCCAATTACCTCATTGACTTCCAGTGAGAATCGGGCTGAGAATATTTTGCACAGAAGTGAAAACACACACAAACGCAAACACACACACACACACACACACACACACACACGTTCCTCTGGAATGTTTGTAAGCATGAAGATGGAGTAGAAAACAGGATAAAACACAAACTAAATCCACCAAAAGAGAGGCATCCCATACAAGTCTTACCTCTGCTCTTCCTCCGTTTGCCAAATCTGTTCAACTTTCTGGGTAGTCACTAGGAGTAAAGCTTTAGTGTCCACTTCCAATATTTTTCTCTTTGCATAAACAATCTTGCTAATATCAGCTACAGTGAAACAGTTATTCAGTTATTAATACCTCATGTAGTGGTTGTTACATTCTATTACACGGGGGTTATGACACACATTATAAATGAATCATCAATATTAGCACAGAGTGAACAAATGGGTACTGGCTCGACTGATTTGCAAAGCATGAACTTCCCATATTTGAACGGTTTTTTCAAAGAAAAGATTAGTTCAGATGGATTGGAAATTCTTTTAACTTCAAGTAAACCTTTTCTAAAACTGGAACCAGACTCTCATTTGTGATTTCCACTTCACCCACCCTCTTCGACATTGCCTTTGCACTTGGATTTGCTCCCTTTAGGCACCCCTCCCTCAGCCCCTCAGCACTTTATGTATATATCAGGAATTCATTTATTGATTGATATTGATGTCTGATTCTCCCTTTAGACTGTGATCTCGTTATGGACAGAGAACTTTTCTTACAACTCTATCATACTGTTATATTGAACTCTCCCAAGCACTTAGTTCAATGCTGTGCACACAGTAAGCCTTTAATTAGTATGACTGACTGATTGATGGAGTGATTGGTTGTCTAGGTACAGTCCCAGACCAATATGGAACTCAAAATCTGACTTCAATCTAAGTTAATGAAGTTCAATGGGGACAAGAATCACCTAATGAAATACCTGACCACAGCTCAAGGTAAAGAAGAAGTAATCAATCACCAATCAATCAGTCTATCAGTGGAATTCATTGAGGGCTTACTCTGTGCAGAGCACTGTAGTAAGTCTTTAGGAGAAAACTATCAACCCAAATTAGCAGGCAAGTTAGCTACCTACAGTGAGCTTTCAGTCTAGAGGGGAAAGCAGATTTATTTATTCATATAAATTTATCATTTATTTTTATATATTTATCCACATAAATTTATGTTATATATTCTCAAAAAATATACATATAAATTAAACTCATTTATATAGTTTGTTATTTACTTATAGAATTAAATTAGTAATCTATAATATATCATTTAAAGACATTTACTTTAAGTGCTGTGGGATTGAGGGTGGGGTGAATTTCAAATGCCCAAAGATAAGAGGTTACTGATTAGGGACAGAGGCAAAGAAATTCCCAGTCATCCAGCCTTCCCACTGATCCATGGGATGCAGGAAAACATAGTTGACCACGAAGTCAAATCCTATATTCAGGAAGCACCCTTCTAGAAGTTTTCCCTTAATACAAACCTGTATGACAAGCAGGAGGCTACATCAAGAATATGAAAGAACTGATTGGTTTCCCATTAGTAAGGGAGTAAGACAAGGACATAACTTCTCACCTTATCTATTCATCCTTTAAACCAAATACCTAATGAGAGGAGCAACATTGGATGAAGAAGAATGGGGAGTAAAAATTGGAGGAAAGAATGTAAACAACCCTCATTATGCTGATGATACAACCCTACCTGCCAAAAGTGAAGAAGACTTGAACAGTTTTTTCAGTTTAACTATAAAAGTTTTAACTAGTTAACTTTTAACTATAAAAGTTGCAGAACAGAGCAAAGAGATGGGCCTCTATATGAATGTCATGAAAACAAAGATCATGACTACTGGAAGTTTGAACACACTTGTGGTGGACGGAGAGGAGTTAGAAATACTGGACAATTTTTCTCTCCTGGGATCAATAATCAATAATTAATAATAATCAATAATCAAGGAAAAGTAGTCAGGAAATACACCAAAGATTAATGTTAGGAAGACTTGCTATGAAAACACTGGAAGAAGTCATGAAATGTGCTGATGTAACTACTGCCACAAAAATACAAATGGTAACCTCTATGGTATTTCCAGTGCCAATGTATGGATCGGGAATGCTGGACAGTGAAAAAGAGGATAGAAAGAATATCGATTCTTTTAACATGTGGTGTTGGAGAAGACGTCTGTGAATACCATGGACTGCCCAAAAGAGACACAAATGGCTTTTAGAACAAATTAAACCCAATTGATCTTTGGAAGGCCAAATGACTTGACTTAGATTAGAATATTTGGGACACATCATTAAAAGGACTAATTCTCCGGAGAAGACACTAATGCTATGAAAAGTCTAGAGAAAACACGGAAGAGACAGGCCACAGCTAGATGGATAGAGACCATAACAATGATAACGGAAGAACCATTAGAAAGGTTGCGGTTTAAGGCAGCAAACAGGACGTTGTGGAGAAAGTATATCCATGGAGTCACTATGTATTGGAAAGGGCAGCAATTAATCATAATAATCATAATAATCATATTGATAATAACCTTTCTAGATAGCCGTGCAGGCCCACCCCCAGACACACACTTAACCTCATGAATTCAGAAAAGACAAATGATTAAATCATATCTGTCTCTCATGACTTGGCCGGAATTCAATTCAAAACCTAAGAACACTTCAGTTTAAATCTGGACTTCTCAGTTCAGTTGCTTCCATTGTAAAAGGCTAATTTCTCTCCTATGTATTTGTAAATACCAATTATTCTAATTTCAGAGGGTGCAGGAAACACAAAGTTGTCATTTTTGTATTTTTAAAAGGGGGTTTGTTAAGTGTTCATGATGTGAAAGGAACTGTACTTTGCGCTGAGGTAGTTACAAACTAAGCAGTTTGGACCCTTTCCCTGTCCCACATGGGATTCACGGGCTTAAGCCCCCTGTTTACAGATGAGGTAGCTCAAACTCAGAGAAGGGAAGGACCTTGCCCAAGGTCACCCAGCGGACAAGTGGCAGACCTGGAATTAGAACTCAGGTCCTTCTGATTCCCAGCCCCCTGCTCTATCCACTAGAGCACACCGCATCTCTGCTACACTCAGTGCTTAACGTTTTTGCTTTCCTTAAATCAGGAGCCAGTTTTAACTTTCCTTTTAAATATTCATTACCATGTTCTAGTTTACTCCAAATTTTTCCTTGCTCCGTACTTTTCCACATCCCTTTTGTTTTTCACAAACTATCAGACACAGGGAGAACCCTCAGAATTTGGTCTCTTGCTCACCAGATGAGTTTTAGAATCTTCTTAGTTTAGACAACCTTTGAGAAAAATTGTTAGGTGAATCCCTATACCTCTGGGCCTGGAAAGAGCATGGGCCTGGGAGTCAGAGGACATGGGTTCTAATCCCAGTTTCATCATGTGACTGCTGTGCAACTTTGGGCAAGTCACTTAACTTATCTCTGCCTCAGTTTTTCTTGCCTGCAAAATGGGCATTCAGATTCTGAGCCCCATGTGGGCCAGGAACTGTGCCCTACACGGTAAGTGCTTTACAAATACCACAAATTATTATCATCATCTTCACTGTCATTATCACTATTTTTCCTGTGTCACCACCCTCCCCAACCCCCTTCCATCTCTCCCTCCCCCACCACCCCTAAGGGGGAAGCAGGAGCAGATGCCTGGTTTTGTCCACATCTGACTATGTGGTAATCCACTATTTCTTTCTCAATCCCTCAAACCCGATGGAATGAGTTCAAGTGATTTATGGTGCCACCATCCTGGAGAATTAAGACTGTGACAGTAGGCATTTATTCATTTATTTGATTTAGTTGGCATGAAATTCTGCCTGAGGGGAAATTGGCCAGCACTTATTCTGCTGGTGGCTTGCGAGACACGCTAAGGAAGAAATATTTTAGAGATAAAAAGATCATCATGAGTTAACTAAATACCTACCTATACATACCTCTGTCAAATAATCTGAGTACAGATTTCCCATGCTGACCCATCTGAAATCCCAATTGCCTTGATCACATCAACCTGTTAGCCACATCTGGAATGTACATATACACTTGCATTCATTTATTCCACTTTGGCCTAGATCTTTTATCAGTCATTCAAGCAACGGTATTAATTGAGCTCCTACTATGTGCAGAACCCTGTACTAAGGACCTGGGAGAGTACAAACTGCAACAAAATTAGGAAACATGATTTCTGCCCATAATGAGGTTACATTTGAGAGAGGCAGACAGACATTGAGATGAATAAATAAGCCATTATTGGTGAGAGGGCAGGAGTGGAGAGAGAAAAATAGAGGGAGAGAGACTTGGAATTCCTCTATCTAGAGGTGATTACTCAAAGACTGTAAGTGGATGAGCTCCCCACAAGAGATTAGCTGTAAAGGGAAATAAATAATTTGGCCTAGGGGGCCAAGTACCTAATTTCAAATTTTATTTTGCATTCTCAAATCCTTGTAAATGCTCCGTACATGACAGTTACCAGTAATTACTGATGGAAATGAGTTTCTAACGCCAATGCAAACTGTATGGCAGATTGGCTGCCAAGGTATAGATATTTGAGTAACTGTGGTAGTGGTAGTACCAAGCTACTTAGAATACAGTGTTCTGCATAATGAATACTCAATATCACTGGTTGATCCATTCTTCGATGGGGTGTTTCACCAACCGCACCTTCCGGCCGCCGGCTTTCCTTCCCAAGCGCTTAATATAGTGCACTGCGAACAGTGAATTCTCAGCCACTGTCAATGATGAACTGTCAGGTGTTATTAGCTCTTCCTCTGAGATCTGTGGTACTCTCTCTTGCTGGGCCCGGCATCTTACTCAATGCACTTCTCTTTGCTTATATTAGCTAATTAATAGTTTGCCTACAAACTAATTGTAACTGTTCAACCGCAGTTAATTCCCCTCTAGAGTGGTCCAGAATTGCTGGTACACTAATCAATCCATCAAATAGCATGAGGCAGAGCTGCAGGAGAGGGTTTCCAGTGCTTTAAACCATACTTTAGAAAGTTGCTCTCTTGTGATTTCCCAAGTCCCTTGAACTACCAAGGAAAAGCTTCTGGAATTTTACCCCATGGTGAAGGAAGCCATAGCAAGCTAATCCTCTTTTGTCCCATAATTTTTCTGGACAGTAGCTCCTTGTGGGCAGGGAACAAGTCTGCCAACTCTCCTTTATCATAATCTCCCAGGGGTTTGGTTCAGTGCTCTGCACACGGAAAGCACAGTAAGCATAAATACCACTGATTGACTGACTGATTGATCCACAGAGTTCAGTTTTGCTAATTGTACTTTGGCTAAATGTCAGTACCTGAGGAGGGGCTAATTTTCACAGTTGGGAAGAGTAAATCAATCAACCAATAAAACAATCAATATCAATCAATCAATCAATCAACAGCACTGTGCGCACAGCACTGTACTAAGTACTTGGGAGAGTGCAGTATGAAGGAGTTGGTAGGCACATTCCTTGCCCACGTGGAGCTTACTATTTAGCCAGGGAGACAGGCATTAAAAGAAATAATATCGGGTATAGTTATAAATGTTATGGAGTTGAGGGTGTAAATCCAAGTGCAAAAGCAACCCAGAAGGGAGTGGGAGCCTAATCAGGAAGGCCCCTTGGAGGAGATATGTGTCTTTAATATGCTTTTCAAGGTGGGGAGAGGCATCATTTGTCAGCTATGAAGAGACAGGTCGTTCCAGATCAGAGACAGGAAGTGAACGATGGTCGGCGGTGAGGGAGGCAAGATCAAGGTACACGGAGTAGGTTGGCAGTAAAGGAGCAAAGTGTGCAGACTGGGTCGTCATAGGAAAACAAGGAGGTAAGGTAGGAGGGGGCATGATTGAGTGCTTTAAAGCAGATGATGGTAAGGAGGTTCTGCTCAGGGTGGAGGTTGATGGGCAACCCCTGGAACTTTTTGAGAGGTAGAGAAACAAGGATTCATCATTTCTGAGAAAGAATGATCCGGCCAACAGAGGCAAGTAAAGACTGGAGTGGGGAGAGGCAGAAGGCAGGGAGGTCAACAATTACTGACTGTTGCAGTAATCAAGGCAGGAGAGAGTAAGTGCTTTGATGAACATGGTATCAGTTTGTATGGAGTGGAGAGGAAAGGGCAGAGTTTAGTGATGCTGTGAAAGGCATTTGGACACGGAATTGCCTCATCCCGATACTTAGGAGGAAATTAAAATTAAATTAGGAACCAAATAATATCCTGGAGAAGGAGAAGGAAGGGTGAAAATGGGTTTCAAAGCAGGTGGAGAAGTTATTCCATTAAGACTGGGAACTGAGAAAAGGATAGTGTGGTGAGGAAGGGAAGGGGCTTTAAGTCAGTGTGAGCATATTGTAGGCAATCCTTGACAGAGTGCAGTAGAAGAAAAGTCTATTTTAAGTAACCCGCTAACTTTCTCTTCCTTCTCTCCTCCTCGCCTTACTTTTCTTTTGTTATATTGCTCCCTTTATTGGTAAACTTCATTCTCTCCTATCATAGCCCCTCCCCTCCTTTTGGGTCACAAAAACTATTAAAAGAACGAGGCAGTTATGCAAGGAGATAAGTAATAATGGGTAAGGAGTAAATAGAGAAGAAGTGTGCTTCTACTCTGCTCTTGCCAGAAACACACAGAGTGTGGGCATGTTCCTGAAATTTTAAGTGGGCATTTAAGTCACATCTCTCGGAGGCACCAACTTCCCATCTTGAGTAAAAGGGGAATACCTTTGAAAGAGTCTTAGAATGGGCTGATCAACAGCTCACAGTCAAGGACTAGACTGATCCCTGATTAGAAATTCTCAGTTCTTTTCAGCCTGGTTTCAAAGTTCTCAGGGCTTTTCAGACTCCTGCCTCTTGCTGGTGAGAAGACCCACTGATAACTGACATCAACAGAAAGTGACGCTCAGTCTCTCTATAGTGAGAATATGGGGAAAGTTGGGCTCTGCCTAGAGAGGTGAGAAGTCTGAGGATCTATCCCTCACAGAAATAATACCCGGCTATTTTCATGCTCTTGCTGAGAATGCCACGTGGGATTATTATTATCATTAACAGCATCATCATCATCATCACCATCATCATCATCATCATTATTATTATTATACCACATACTTCAGCTTCTCAGCCCCTGGACTGTGAGTTAGGGACTCTAAGAGATATGGAACAGTGTCTGAATCAATAGCTTCTTGCTTTTCCCACTTCTCCTCTAAGTGCCTATATTATCCCTACCTCTATTTACTGGTGAAAGTGAAGCTGAAATTCCAGACCCAAATGTGTGGAAGAAAACAACAAAGACCTCATTGCCACAGCTGGAAACTCATGGGTGCAAGTGACCCCATTTGGCCCAACAGAGTTGACACCTATGGCCTCTCTGTCATGTTGCTCTACCTATTCAAAGTAGTGCTCCTCTCAATAATTACCTACTGGGGACTTTGCTGCCATCACAACTATTAAGCTGCCTGGACCATGCGTTCACCTATAACCGGTCCTATAACTCAGCCATTGTGACTGTAAGAATGGTAGCCTTTCTCTTCTTCGGCATATCACCAGCTTCACGGTGACTGTCACTGCAAACAGCTCAGCATCAGTTAAAAAGTTGTATAAATTCATATTCTAAGTTTGGTACTTTCTATTCTGAGGTTACCCATTTCAAATTTTATTGACTGCACAAAGCTTACCCAAAAGCCATTTTAAAAAGCAAAACAAAAGAAAATGTAAGAGTTGAAAACATACCTTTAAATCTTTCCAGAATAGTTTGGACATCCCTGTTCAAAGAATCATATATTCAGAGTAGTAAATATTTGGAAATAAAAGAGCCACACTGCCACATCTTGGAAGGAATATACCATACGAGTGCTCTACACTATTTTACTATCTGCCAAAGTGGATATTATTGCTTATTGCTTAACCGGAAGCACAAACTTGTCGAACCACATTACCCCATATCTTTCTCATCTGTTTCATGAGAATTCCTTAAAGGCCTTTTCATCCCTCGCTTTTCAGATCTGGAAGACTCTCCTACAGAAATAACACAAAGTAATTTGATGATTTTCACTGTCAGCTCCTCTATCCCTTGAAATATCTGAAAAACTGTCAAGTGGAAAAAAATTGAGTGGCTTAGAGGTTTTACAGTATTTAAAGAGGGAGTACAACTGTTAACACAAAACATTAATTCTAAGTAGCATTTCCTAAAAGTCTTGTCTTCTCAAGAGGATCCTTGAAATTTTCAGTCTTTTTATTACTTTTTTTCCTGGGTGGAACCAGCAGAATGTTTTGTTGTTGGGTTTTTTTTTTGGCTAAACAGCAGTACTATCCCAAATGGCAAGTTCCAAAAGTTACTTTGAAAAGTATTTTCCTTTCAGGATCTTGGTGCAAGAATTTCACCGTTTTTTTTCTAGCTGGTCTTTCAATTTTCATAATATTATAAGTTGAAGAAATTCAAGAAAAAACTTAACGCTAGCAAAAGCTCACTTATCCTGTGAAGAACTAATCATGGTTTCCATCACACTCTCTTCTGCCCTCAAACCCTGAGAATTGTAGTGGCCCATGAAATGTACTTTGTATACATTTTGAATAAATAGTCAACAATCCAAGCGGTTTGTCGGAGTGAGAAATGTAAAATCTGTCTCCTCTCACTTAGGGCTTCTCTTCAATCTGGAGATTTATGCAGTTTGGCCCGCCTTTGCCTAGCCCAGTACTATCTCACCCCTTGTGTCCGGGTGTCCAACCCAGACCAGAAATCTGGGTTCACTTCTGGGATTCCCTACTATGTCTGACCAGTTGCCACTGTGGTTGTTGGGAGTTGTTCTATGAAACAGTACAGAGCCGGTCACCACACCATGGTTTACCATTCACCCCAAATTAAAATCTCTTCCCCGACAGAGACCTCTGATATTTTAACCCCATCCAATTTTCTCAATTCATCATGCCATTTCCCAAACTACCTTCTCTTGAAGACCAAATTGATGCCCTCAACACCAACCTCTGACTGAACTCAACCCCCTCGCTCTCCTATCCTCTTGCCAACTTCGTGCCACTAACCCACAGCCTTTGATTACTTCCACAGTCTGCCTCCTTCGTTGTTGGGCAGGAATTGCGGAACATCGCTGAAGGAAACCTGGAAATCAGGCTGATCTCTTTAACTTCCGCTTTAAGCTTATGTTTTAAGTCTGCCTTCTCCTCTGCCCGGGAGAATTATTTTTTCATTCTAATTGACACCCATGTCCACTGCTTTTGCCAGTTGTTCGAGATGTTTAACTGCCTCCTCAAACCCCTTGTCACCCTCGGCCTCCTTCATCTCTTGCACCTAATGATCTGATCGCTGACTTTTTTGAAAGAATCAAAAACTGTCTGGTGTGATCGCCCTAAAATCTCCCCTCACCCTCCTCAACCCCTCCACTTCCTGAACTTCCTTCAATTCTCCCAACTCTCCCAGCAGTTCCCCAAGAGGAGATTGCCTGCCTTCTCTCAAAATCCAACACTTCTACATCAACATCGGACCCCATCCCTTTCACCCTTTCCAAGAACTTGCCCCCTCCTTTCTTCCCTCCCTAACCTCCAACTTCAACTGTTCCCTCTCCAATGACCTCTTCCCCACTGCTTCCAAACATGCCCTGGTCTCCCTTATCCTGAAAAAATAAAACCCTCCTTTGGTCCAATGGCTCCCTCCACTTATTGTCCCATCTTTCTCCTACCATTCTTATCCAAAGCTCTTGAGTGATCTGTTACATACTCTGTCTCAAGCTTCTCTCCTCCTTTTCTCCCTGCTATCCAGCAACCCAAAGCAAACTAATGACAAGAGAGTAATTTAAGCATCCACCTACATAGTTTTTTGGCTTGCTCTTTAATTCCACCCATTGCTATTGTTGTTGACCTCTACAATCTGGCTTCCATCTCCATCACTCCCCAGAAACTGTCCTCTAAATGGTCAACCACCATCTCTTTCTTGCCTCTACTGCATTCTAATCCTCCTCGACTTCTCAACTGCCTTTGACACTGTTGACCACCCCTTTCTTGGTTGATGAGAGGCAAGAGCAAGGCCTGCAGAATAGATTGGCAATTAGAGAAACGATGTGTGTGATTGTAATGGGAGGGGAACAAAGTTGGGTGGGGGCAAATAGCTGATCAAGTGTCTTGAAGGCAATAGTGAGGAGTGGCCTAGTCAAAAGAGCATGGGCCTGGGAGTTGGAAGACATAAGTTCTAATCCTGGCTCTGCCAATTGGTTGCGGCACGACCTTGGGCAAGTCACTTCACTTCTCAGTGACTCAATTTCCTCAGTTTTAGAGTGGGGATTCAATATCGGTTCTCCTTCATACTTAAACTGTAATCCGAAATGGTTCAGGGACACAGTCCAACCTGATTAACCTGTTTCTTCTTCACAGTTTTTTAAAAAAGTCTTATTATCATTAGCAGCAGCAGCAGCATTATTATTATTACTAATAGTATTGTTATCATTAATTATAGCAACATTAATAATGATGATGATAATAATAATAATGCCATTACATTGGGTGGAAGGCTTGGCTAGGCAACGATTGGAGGGCTTTGAGTGTAGAGACGTGCAGACTCATTTATTTTTTTCTAAGTGATCTGGGCAGCAGGCTGAAGACTGGACTGGGGAGGGATGAGGCTGGAGGCAGGGTAGTCCTCAAGGATGTTGATGTAGTAGTTCAGTCAGGGCAATGACAAGTCCTTGGACCAGCATGGGAGCAGTTGGGTTAGAAAGAAAAAACCGGGGTATAAATAAAACTTAGTGACTAACTGAATACTTGGGTTAGAGGAGAGAAATGAACCAAGGATCGTGCCAAGGTTGTGAGCTGGTGAAACAGGGAGGATGGATGGTACTGCCAACAATGACAGGAAAGGCAGTGGAAGGGAAGGATTTGGGTGTACAAATGAGGAGTTCTGTTTGGGGCAGGATAGGTTTGATGTACTGGAGTGGTGGCCAATAAGCAGGATCCCAAAGGCCAGAGAAAATGTGATATTGCGGAGAATGAAAGAGGATGGCACTGGGGAAATAGATCTGGAGTCATGCCCATGGAGATGGTAGAAGAAGCCTTGGGAAGGGATGAGTTCTCCAAGGGAGCAGATGAAAGTCGAAATCAATTAGAAGGGGACCTAGAACTACATCCTGATAAGAACATACAGTTAGGGAATGGGAGTCCAAGGAGGAGCTGGGAAAAAAGACCATGGAGCATCCAGAGAGGCTGGAGGAGAACCAAAGGAGGACAGTATCAGAGAAATCTAGGTTATACAGTGACTTTCGGAGAAAGACGTAGCCCACACGGTCAGAGGCGGCTTAAAGGTCTTGAAGGATTAGGATGGAATTGAGGACACCAGTTATGGCCACGAGGAAATCACCCCTACCTTTTCTCAGGCCAGTTTCAGTGGAGCAGAAGCGGCAGAAGCCCAAGCAGCGGTGGGGCAAGAAGAAAGTTGAAGGAGGGGAATTGGAAGAAGGGAGTGTAAAGAGCTTTTTCCAAGAACTGAAAAAGGAATAATGGCAGGAGGGAGATGAGCAGTAATGAGAGATGGGCAGTATGGGGCAGTGGGATCAAGGGAGGTTTATTTTCTGATCTGTGATATATAGGTCTATTGCAAAAGCACAAGAGAAGGAGCAATCAGAGAGCGAGTGGTTGCAGAAGGTCGTCATAGAGGGAAAAGAGGACAATTGCTTTAGTATGGTGGGAAGGGCTACCAAAGTCATGGTTAAGAGGGGGAAGATTTTCCAAGGAGGTGGGAATCTCCTCAGGGAGGGCCAGCGGGGAAGGATGAGAGAGTGGATGCAAGCTTGAAGTGGTGGGACAGGAGAAATGAGGGACATATTTTAGGGAATTCAGGCCCGATGACTTCTATTTTGTCAATGTCCAGGTCATCGGGGCAAGAGATGAGGGAGGTGGTGGGGGTGTTGGGGACTTATTAAGGGAGTCCTAATTCAGAAACCACTGAGCAATGGACTTGGAAGTCAATAGCGGTGGAGAAGTAATGTTGCTGGACAGAGGAAAGGTGATGATGTATTTGGCATGGATGAGGTTGGCTTGGTGCCGGAGTTTCAACCAAGGAGTGGAAGAAGGATAACTTGGAGGGGATCTATCACTCCAGGCTGGTGGCACACGAAGGAGGACAACGGAGGTGAGGACAGAGATGAGAGGAGCTATAATTATAATCATCATAATAATAATGATAATGATGATGATGGTGATGGTATTTGTTAAATGTTTACTATGTGCCAGGCCCTGTACTAAGCCCTGGGGTGGATACAAGAAAATTAGGTTGGACGCAGTCCCTGTCCCACATAGGGCTCACAGTCTCAAACCCCATTCTTCAAATGAGGTAACTGAGGCCCAGAGACGTAAAGTGACCTACCCAAGGCCAGCTAGCAGATGAGTGGCAGAACCGGGACTGGAACCCATGAACATCTGACTTCTAGGCCTGTGCTCTAGGATTTATGTGTTGTGTGTTGGGGAGGGAGATAAAACAGGGCACGAGTATTTGGGATCACTGGGCGGGGGGCGGGGGGCTGGGAGCAGGGGATCGGGGTGTGTCAAGAGGTTAAGGGGTCACTATTGTGAGGACAAGACAGTTACTGGAATTTAGCTTTTGTTTTTTTATCCAGTGGTAGTTGTTTAGATCTTACCTCATGCCAGGTACATAGTTGATCAGGTTGGAAACCAACTTGGGGCTCACAATTTTAAACCCCATTTTACAGATGGGAGAACAGAAGTCCAGAGAAGGGATTTGCCCAAGGCTACACAGGAGACAAGTGGCAGAGCCAGGATTAAAACCTAGGTCCTTTGGATTCCCAGGCTCAAACTCTAGCCACTTGGTCACTTTGTTTCTCTTGCAAGGAGTGGATGTAGGAGAGAAAGCAGAGAGGAGGTTCAGGATGGTGAGTGGGATTTCAGACTTGCGGAGGTTAGAGTACAGTTACTAGAGATGATGAGATCAAGTGTGTGCCCAGGGTCGTGACTAACCATGCCTTGGACCTGCTTATTTTTGGCCTTTGCCTCCCACCTAAACCTCCCTCTTCCTTCCCAGGGGATGGGACACCACTCTCCCTATTTTCAAAGACAACTAAAATCATATCTCCCCTAGGAATAACAATAATAATAATCATAATGCTGGTATTTGTTTAGCGTTTACTATGTGCCAAGCACTGTTCTAAGCACTAGGCTAGATACAAGGTAATAAGGTTGACCCACGAGGGGCTCACAGTCTTCATCCCCATTTTACAGATGAGGTAACTGATGCACAGAGAAGTGAAGTGACTTGCCCAAGGTCAAACAGCTAAGTTGTAGAAGTGGGATTAGAACCCACGACTTCTGATTCCCAGGACAGTGCTCTTGTCACTAGGCTATGCTGCTTCACTTCACAGGAAGCTCTGCCTGACTAACGTTTAATCCCACCCACCTTATTTTCTCTCCCCTCAATTTCAACATTTCCGAAGCAGAACGCCTTTTCTTCCCTCCCAAACCCTATTCTCCTTGACCTTCCCGTTCCTGTGGTCGGGACTACCATCCTTGCCGGCTCACAAACCCACAACCTGGGTGGAATCCTTGACGCCACATTCTCATTCACCCCACATAGTCAATCTGTCACCAAAGCCTGCCGGTCTCACCTTCGCAGTGTCACAAGACCCGCCCTTTCCTCTCCATCCAAACTGCTTGTATAGTTACATCATGTTAATACAGTCACTCATCGTATTCCTACCGGATTACCGCATCAGCATCCTTTCTGTTCTCCCAACCTCCTGTCTCTGCCCACTTAAGTCTATACTTCACTCTAGTGCCCAGATTATCCTTTTACAGAAACGCTCTGAACATGTCACCCCCTTCTCAAAAATCTCCAGTGGTTGCCTATCAACATTTGCATGAAGCTAAAATTCCACACTACTGGCTTCAGAGCTCTCCATTCACTTGCCCCCCACCCCAATTCACCTCCCTTCTCTCCTTCTACAGCCCAACTGGCACACTCCGCTCCTCTGCAGCTAACTTCCTTCCTGTGCCTCCTTCTTGCCTTTCCCACCATCGACCCCTGGCTCAGGTTTTACCTCTGGCCTGGAATGTACTCCCTCCTCAAATCCTCTAAAGAATCACATTTTCCCCCTTCAAAGTCCTACCTCTTCCAAGAAGCCATCCCAAATTAAAGTCCCCTTTTCCTCAGCTCTCCCCCCTGCACCTCACATCACCCAGACTAGCATCATTTGCTGTATCTCCCCTCCCTGACCCACAGCACTTGTGTCTACATAAATGTATATATCTATAATTCTATTTATTTACATTAATGTCTTTTTACTTGTTTTGATGTGTTTATGGTTTTAATTCTACTTCTTCATATTGATGTTATTGATAACTGGTTACTTGTTTTGATGTCTACCTCTTCATCCTCCTTCTCCTCCCAGCCCTTATAGACTGCAATCCCGTTTTGGGCAGGGATTGTCTCTCTTTCTTGGTGAATTGTACTTTCCAAGAACTTCATACAGTGCTTGGCACACAGTAAGTGCTCAATAAATAAGATTGAATGAATGAATGAATGATTCTATCCCTCTAAGCTCTTTGTTACTCACTTTGCCCTATATGCTCTGTGTCTTCCTTATTTGTAATTTATTTTAATGTCTGCATCCCCCACCAAGCTTTCAGCTCCCTGAGGACAAGGATCCTGTTTGCTAGCTATATTGTGATTTCCTGCATACACCTTACTTACAATGCGTGGCCTACAGTAAGTGCTCAGGCAACACCCGACAGATGGATTGATTGATACATCAGTGTTTTGATGAAGTGAATCAGGTCAGCAGAGTTGAGGAGATATGTAGTACTAAACAGAGCGACCTACTTTATAAATAATGTTATATTTATCAAACAATTCAGAGTACTCTACCTTCCCCGACGTCATCCTCAGAGCCACTGGGATCATTGTTTTCCTCTTCCTGAAAAGCACGTTCATCTTGCTCTTCCTTTGCTGTTTCAACAGATGTCACCAAAGCTGTTTTCTGGGAGGTCATCATTATCGACTGATTCATCACTGCAGTGAATAGTAATTTCAAATCTTTTAAATTGTGTTTATTCCTTTTTCATGGTGGCATGGTTTTGATTTGAAAAACAAAAAAACACACACGCATCAAAAACCACGATCTTTAAAGGGATTCTCTTGTACATTTAAAATTTCAAATACGGATGGTGGCATCTTTTGGGTCAATGTAACAAACAGTTCTAAAGGCTCAAAAGAAGGCCAGCTTCTCTACTATTGGGTTAGAAACTAGAGCTATGCACGACACACTGTTACCTACCCTCACTACATTTGTAGTGCTTTCAGGGAGTCCCTAAGACCCATGAAATCCTATGATTTGGCAGACAAGGTGCACTTCATCCATGTGCACTCCTGGAAAAATCTGCCATAAAACCTTCAAATTGGGTTATTATTAAGGAATGGACCAGGTAAGTCTACATCCATCAAATCGGAGGTCTGCCTGTAAAGCGTTCAGGGCCTGTGCGCCCCAAACCCGGCTGTCTGGGGTCAGTAAGTATTTGCTGGGGAGTTTCGCATTCTCTTTGGAAAATAAAACTGAACATACCAGATGAAGTCTCTAAAGACTGTCGAAGGGAGTCTAGAGCAAACGGGGATGTCACCTCTTAAGAGGAAAATCGATGAACGCACCCCTTCACACTCTCCCGTTCTCCCTTCCGAGGGGAGCTGCCCTCGCCACTCCTTCAGCCGTTAGCCAGTTAGACGGGAAGAGGAAGGGCGCGCGCAGGGGAATGAAGACAGGCCAGGCCAGGCGACACGTGCGTGCCGGAGGAGGGGAGGCCAGGTAGCCCACTCCATGAGCCCCTGAGACTCAAGTCTTCCATGATCTCAGCGCTCTGGGGATCCTGATCCCATGGTCGAGACATCCGGAACCCGAGGGGCCAGTGGGAGAAAGGGAACGGATTCCCTACACCCTAAACCTGGGCATAAGGTGTTGTTTGTTTAGGTTTTGGGTTGGATTTGGTTTTTGGTTACTCTCTAGTTTCTGTTAATGTCTGCCTTCCGCAGACATTGTGGACAGGGAACATGTCTGCTACTTCTGTTATAGTGTACTCTCTGAAGCGCTTAGTTCAGTGCTGTGAACATGGCAAACGCTCAGTTATCACCATTGATTCATTGATCGATTGATTACAGTCACCATAAACGCTGATTTTACCTGTTGCACTCCTGAGGACTACTCCCAAGTTGCCAAAACCCAATCATCACTTGGGATTCATGTGTGAAGGGATCCAAATATGCGAGGAAATTTCCTGGACAAAAAGCACACTGAGGCCTAATAAATGAAGTCCATAAAGCTAAAACTATTCGGCAAGAACACCATGTACCCTCATATTCTGGTCATGGTAGTCCCCAAGCTTAAATCGCTTATTATGACTCTTTTCAACTATCATCTTGAAGCTCAAGATGATAGTTTATAAGGCACATATGTTTAATTTATACACATTTTGTGCATATATTTATAATACAGTACTCTAATAGCATGCTATGTAATAATCGGGGAAACTTGTTAAGCGCTAAGTATGTGTTATTCTTTCACTCATTCATTCGTACTTATGGAATGCTTACTGTGTCCAGAGCACCGCACTAAGTGCTTCGAAGAGTGTAATAAAATAATAAACAGACACATTCAATTCAATTCAATTCAGTTCAATTCAATTCAATTCAATTCAATGGAATTTATTCAGCACTTACTGTGTGCAGAGTACCGTAATAATAATAATAATTATGGTATTTGTTCAGCACTTATTTTATGCCAAGCACTGTTCTGTACTAAGCGCTTGGGAAAGTATAATACAATAATCAACAGTGACAATCCTTTCCCAAAATGAGCTCGCAGTTTAGGATGCAGAGGTGGGGCGGGATAGCGACATCAATACAGATAAATAAAATTATAGATATAGACAGAAGTGCTTTGGGCCGGGATCGGGGCAGGGCAGGAAGGTTGGGGTGGCAGGGGGGATTGGAAAGAAAGCAAGCCAGGGTGAAGCAGAAGGGAATGGGGGATGAGGAAAACTGGGACTTAGTCTGGGAAGACCTCTCAGAGGAGACATGACTTCAATAAGACTTTGAAGGGGGGGCGAAAGGAGTAATTGGTGGATTTGAGGAAGGAGAGAGATCCAGTCCAGAGGCAGAATGTGGGAGGCATGGTAGACGAGATGGAGGCCCAGTAAGAAGGATAGGACTAGAGGACTTAAGTGTGCCGGCTGGGATGTAGAAGGAGAGGAACAAGGTGAGGTAGGAGGGGTTTAAGATGATGGCTGAGCTTAAAATCCAATGGTTAGGAATGTGAGGCAAACACTGGAGATTTTTGAGGAGGCCCCGAAGTCTGGGGTGGAAGAGAGTGGGTGTGACATGTCCTGAACGTTTCTGTAAAAGATGATCCAGGCAGAAGAGTGAAGTATGGACTAGAGTGGGGCGAGGCAGGATTTTGGGAGTTCAGCAAGGAGGCTGATGCAGTAATCTAGGTGGTATAGAATGAGTATCCTCATTTTATCCTCATCTCCCACTCATCTCCCACTTATCCTCATCTCTCACTCCCTTCTGAGTCGCCCTGACTTGCTCCCTTTGCTTTTCCCTGCTCCCCTTAACCCAGAGCACTTTAGGTATATATCTGTAATTCTATTTATTTATACTGATGTCTGCTTATTTGTATTAATATCTGCCTCCCCCAGACTGCAAGCTCGTTGTGGACAGGAATTGTCACTCTTTATTGCGTTGTATTGTACTTCCCAAGCACTTAATGCAGTGCTCTGCACACAATATGCACTCAATAAATACCACTGAATGAATGAATGAGTGTATTTACCGCAACAAGCTTACAGTCTAGCATACAGTGCCAGACACTCCACTAATAGCTGGGGTGGATACAAGTAAATAATAGGGTGGAACACAGTCTTATATTAGGTGATCGAATTTTAAATGTGTTCAAATTATAAAAAATTCCTTATACATTAAATTGTATGTATTAGGCATAAATACTTTTATGTATTTGCCAGGAGGAATGATGCATCTTGTGCCAGTTTGTTAAAAGGACATAATATTCGGGAAATGTCCTAGACGTCAGTCAGTAAGCACATCAGCGTGGCTTAGTGGAAAGAGTATGGGCTTTGGAGTCAGAGTTCATGGGTCCGAATCCCGGCTCAGCCACTTGTCAGCTGTGTGACTTTGGGCAAGTCACTTAACTTCTCGGTGCCTCAGTTACCTCATCTGTAAAATGGAGATTAAGACTGTGAGCCCCACGTGGGACAACCTGATTCCCCTGTGTCTATCCCAGCACTTAGAACAGTGCTCGGCACATAGTAAGCGCTTAACAAATACCAACATTATTACATCAAATGAACAAATTAGAGTTCAATACTGAACCCGTTTCCCTGACCAAAAAAAGAGTAGTAAGACAATGTCAGTGTCCTTGAAAAAATGAGGTGTACCTTTTCCTTTTCTCTCCCTCTCTCTTTCGCCACTCCTGCCCCCACCCCGAAGGAGCACCACCACTCAGTCTTCAGCAGTCCTAGGTACTAGGTTTAGAAATAATGCGTTAAAAACACTCAATCAGTAAACTGAAGCCTCCACTTGCATCAATTCCCATAGCCCAGTTAGCGCTATGATTGTGCTCATCAAAAGATAAGGATAGTTTGGCATTACTGGAATTCATTCATTCATTCAATAGTATTTTTTGAGCGCTTACTATGTGCAGAGCACTGTACTAAGCACTTGGAATGTGCAAATCGGTAATAGAGACAGTCCCTGCGCTTTGATAGGCTTACAGTCTAATCCGGGGAGACAGACAGACAAGAACAATGGCAATAAATAGAATCAAGGGGAAGAACATCTCACGAAAGCAATAGCAAATAAATAGAATCAAGGTGATGTACATCTCATTAACAAAATAAATAGGGTAATATGGAATTGACAGTCCCACTAGTAAAAATGGGCCAGCTTAAACGTGTAGTTTTCTTAGTCACTGGCAGTAGGTGATGAAGACTTTCTGAAGAAGTCCAATACTCTAAATTCTAGAACAAAACTTAATATGATTGTTGTACTTATTAAAAGTTAGCCAAGTTCCTCGCTCAGCAAAGAGATGGCATTCTTCAGTTGGTGGACTGATAGAGATTTGTAGTTGCTGGAGAAAAAGCCTGTCTCCTTTTTAAGCATTCTATGCAGTTGATCTGGCCACCAAAGCATTCTTGGGGATTACATCTACTAAAATTCTTCAGACTGTGAGCACTTTACTCCCTCTCGACATTATATCACAATTAAATTTATATATAAATTTTGATATAGACTGGATTAAAATCTTTGGAAAATGCACAGTTCTTGGATTACAACACCATTTATTAGAAAACCATTTATTAGCTTCTGGAGCAAGTTTGTACTTTGGAAGGAGGTGAAATCGGGCTTCATGGTTTCTCAGGTAGCAAGGACTTAAATATTGGCTTCTTTAAAAAAAAAATAGAGAAGCAGCATAGCCCGGTGAAAAGACCATGGTCCTGGGAATAAGTGGATTTGGGTTCTATTTCTGATTCTACCCCTTGTCTGAAGCGTGACCTTGGACAAGTGTCACAGATTTTCTGTGCCTCCGTTTCCTTGTCTGTACAATGGATCTCCAGTATAAAGCAGATAAAGCAGACCTCAATTGAGGTCTAATCTCATTTTTTTTCAGAGCTGGTCCTTCAGGCTAGCAATCGGGCTGTTCCCCTCCCCAGTCAGCCAAGAGCAGGTGGGAAACGTTCGGGTGCACCTTGAACCCCTCTGCCAAAAAGAAGCGATGTGATCTCAATCACACCAAGTGAACCAATGGCAAACAACCAACCAGTAAGCATGTACGAAGGAAGATGTTGCAGCAGTGAAAGTCGAAAATAATTTAGAAGAGGGTTTTTTTCATGCGGGGGGGTTGGGCGGGGTGGGGAAGATGGGGGTTAGAAATATTAGGGGGAATACCGGGAGAAGGCCTGAGGGATAACGGCTACTGGGCTAACCGCTCCCCTCCCTGCTAGCCTATGGATTTCAGCATCTCAGGTAGCTGCAGCAGGGAGGGGTAAAGGAGAGCCACAGAGGGAATAAAGCAAGGAGCTGGATTTGGGATTCTGGGGCCTGGAGAAGTTTGGGAAGGGATGCAGCAGACCTCTGGGGGACAGATAACTCACACACTGAAGTCAACCAGTCAGAAGCATTATCCTGGTCACTACCTGTATACTAAGCACTTGGGAGGTCGCAAGAGACTTAAATTACACAAACCCTGACTTCAAGAGGGTCTTGATATGTTACCATGCATCCATGCATACGATGCGTTGTGAAGTTTTTCTCCATTATGATGATGCTATTTCTTGCAGGTTTTTGACTGGTTTAGAAATCACTGGAAGAAACTTAAGCAGTGGATTGCCCCAAAACAGTCCAGCGAGTTGCTTTGAATAATAAGCAGTGAATTTCCAGGAAGATAGTGTGGACCTCAGGAGAGTGTGTGAGACTGGGAGCCAAGAGTCCAGGATTCTGGTCCCAGGCCTGCCACTGGACAACTGAGTGATCTTGAGCAAATCTTTTAAAATCTATGGGCTTCACTTTTCTCTGGGTTAATATGGGTGTAAGGTACCTGCTTTCTCTATCTCTTAGATGGTGCATGCTGAATTAGATGGGGACTGTGTCTACCTAGTCAGCCCATTCTAAAGGCTGCCCTTAAAATTCCAAATTTCGGCCCAGGGCAAGCATACGGAATGCATTCTATGGGTAAGCCTAGCCTTGGGTGCTGTTGTAACCTTCATAATTGGACCACACTTTCAAGGACAACTATGAAGTTCCACCCATCAAAACATGTTCCCACTGTCCTCGAATTTATAAACAAAACAAAGCAAAAGAAACAAACAATCTTGCCCTAGTCAACTCTAATGAAGCCCTGTCTCTAACACTGCTGCTGACGGAGACTCTCTTCCAGCTCATGGAGTTCTGGACCCCAAAGTCACAAGGATGTGGGGCTGGGAGAGGGTGGGACAGAGGAAGTAAGGTAAATGTGGAGTTGGAGGGATATGAGGCGGGAGCTATTGTGGGGAGGCAGGAGTGGAGGTAAGTTTAGGGTTTGGGGAAATTGTTACTGAGACAGACAAAGAAAGACTTGTGGACGCAGCAAGGCCAAGATGAGTGGAGCTATATGACACAGGAGAAGGAAGGGGCTTGCTTGGGTTGCTGCTATTATTGACAGGGAGATTTCCAGGGTGATGGCCAGCGGCAGCTAGGCCAAAGCCCTCTCTACACCTATGACCCTGGCGGAGGTAATTAGGAAATTTATTGCCGTATATGAGTTTCTGAGTCTCCAGACTTCAGCAACAATTTGGAGCCACGAACCAGAGGAAACAGGCATGGTGAACCAGGGACTGAAGCCATGAACGCAAATAGTTTAGCTGCCCGGAAAATAATGCTTGGAAAGCCAGGAGCCTCATGTAACCAGAAAATGGGCAGTTTATTGTAATGAGGTTCTAATAATAAGAATAATGTTGGTATTTGTTAAGTGTTTACTATGTGCAAAGCACTGTTCTAAGCGCTGGGGGATACGAGGTGATCAGGTTGTCCCACGTGGGGCTCACAGTTTTAATCCCCCTTTTACAGATGAGGTAACTGAGGCATAGGGAAGTTAAGTGACTTGCCCAAAGTCACACAGTTGACAAGCGGCGGAGCCGGGATTCAAACCCATGACCTCTGACTCCCAAGCCCGTGCTTTTTCCACTGAGCCAAGCTGCTTCCCTCATGTTGCATGTCAGGATTACTGTTGCATTACTGCATGTCTGGAGAGGAGACGTTGTCATGTTTCAGGAATCTGGGATAATTGAAGAGTATGGTCAGGGAGGATTACCCAAATTCACTATTAGTGCAGAACCTGTCAACCAGAGTTTTTTCTCTCTCCTCTTCCCCTCTGCTGCAGTCAATTGGCAATATTGATCAAGGCCTACTGAGTGCAGAGAACTACATTAAACATTCAGGGGAGTACAAGAGTTAGCAGATCTGGTCCCTTAACTCAGGGGATTGCAGTCAAGCTGGGGAAACTGATTGCAGAATAATTGACAGCTAGGAAGACGAAGAGAAAGTGGACACGTAAATGCTAATCAAGCAATGGTATTTACTGAGCTCTTATATTTACTGAACTCTTACCATGTGCAGTTCACTGTGCTAAACGTTTGAAAGACTACAATACAACAGAACCAGCAGACACGTTCCCTGTCCTTGACGAGCTTACAGTTTAGAGGAACTAAGGTAGGAGTTAAGCCTTACGTAATAGGGTATTTAAGGTATGTACTGAAGAGCAACAGGTGGCTGTGAGCGCACGAGGGTCTAGTTGGTGCAGGATGCTCAGGCGATAGCTGAGGAGAGTTAGTTGGAGAGAACCACAATTGATCAGAGATGCCCCCCTGTAGGAGCATTGAGTTCACATGGACTTTGAAGGTTGAGGGCTCCTGGTGTGACAGTCCCAGGGAGGTGAAAAGGTATGGGAAAGGCCTCAGAGGACATAAAGGTGAGAACGAGGTACAGTGACTCAGCTTCTATTCCTTCTCTCTCTGGCCGTACTCTCTGAGATACAGAATGCCTAGTTCTGCTTGGCCTCCTCTAGGCCTTCATCATCGCCTTGTAAGAAAGAAAACCAAATACGATTGAGTATGCTACTCAAGGCAAGTATACGAAATTGTGTTCCTTTCCTATTAAGTCTTCATGGCCTTGCCTTGCCTGAGAGGTTAGCATGTTAAGGGTCGCAAAGGAGGATGGAACCATTCCTCCATGGTCAAAGCCGGAATGTCCTGGCCCTTCAATCACACCAGAGGTAGGGACTGGTGTCAGCCTACATGACCTCTATTTTACGAAAACAGAGCGGGGTCCAGGGGAGAATTTACAGCTGTCTTACTTAAAATTTGAACTTTGTAGTGTGCGCTCAGCACGGATGATGTACCAAATGTATACAAAGAAACTTTGTATTGCATGGAGTTGAGCTGGCCTTGGCCAATAGAGGAAATTCTGCCCATCAACCATCGCTTCCTATTAGCTCCAGTAGAAGTGTTAGCAGAAATACTGCTGGCCCCGACACAGCCTTTTGAAGAGAACACAGAGCCCGTGACAGTTTCTTCAAAAATAATTTGGTGCCATGACTCAGATGACAATGCTGGACAGTGGTCCAGAGCGGTCCTTCTCTCAGTGACCCCCAGGCACCAACCAAAAACATGAGAGACCTTTGGAAACCTCAGTCGGGTTTTCAGACAAAGGGACTGTGGCCATTAGACCAAATTAGGTCTAATGTCAGTCGACAGTTTAGCGGAAAGCAGGTTAGACACAAGAGAGTAATTTGGTCCTTTACTACACAGAAAGGATTCAAACTTGCCTTTATGAACAGCAGGCTGCTTTAACTGCACAGGACATGAACTAGTGTGAAGCCCAGGGCGCTGGACCAATGAAAGATTCTGTGACAGGGTGACTGTTGCCCCGATTGAATGTTTATGCACTGCTGCACCAGTTCTGGGACTTGGGCCATGCCGGAACCCTCTGCCATCATCTTAAGTGAGGCACGAGATGGCCAGTAGGTTTGGTGGAACCCCAAGAACCCCAGGTATGAATGCTTTCCTTGGGGGCAAATGTAAGGTATATAAGCCTTCAGTTTGAGTAGATGCCAGGGGTCATAGGGGTGCGGGCACCAAACTGCATTAGGCCTCAGAAAAATCAATGTATATTCATTTTGGACTTTACCTTGCAAGGTCTTACATAACTGGAATTTTATGCCCAAAACACTCCTACTAGGCAGATCTCCACAGAAGGAATCATCAACTTGGAAAAATTGGTTCCATAACCTTAGGTTCTGAAGGAAATAAGATCGTCCAGGGTCAGTGGGATTCATATTTGCACTAGTATGATGAAAACTCCAAAAGGCCCCAAAAATATCAAGTGAAAAGTCTTAATAAGTCTTAGAAGAAACTGAAAGCCCAAATTCAAACCCGGCATTGGAAGGCCAAAAGGTTAGCTGCACTGAACTTCCTACAGCCCCTCTTTACCTCTCATATCCGAACTTGGAGATGGAAGGGAGAATTAGAAACAATAGAAGACTTTCTGGATTCAGTGTGATGGCCTATAGTTAACTCCTCTCTCCTTCCTCACCTCTTCCACTATTAGGGAATTAAGGACCATTCTTCCAACAATTTGTGCATAACCCGCCACTCACACACCCCTTATTTCCATCCTACTGTAAACACAAAGACAGAGAATTCCAAGGCAATTTCACCATTATCCAGTCATACTAGAAATCACAGATAACTTATAGTTCAAACCTCTCTCAGGCAATACCTTGAAGAGAAGGATTGGTCACCATCCATGCTCCCTGGGCCTCTGGTGATCTTTCTAATCTTGTTAAGGAATTTCCCAACTAAAGAGAAGAAGCATAAAATCATAACCCCACCTGGGTCGGCATTAATCAAGAATTCAGGCCAATTTGCCTTCTGGAGTACGGGGATGCATTTAGTACGAAGTACAGGGAAGCGGAATGTCTGGAAGGGGACCCAGGCCCTCGTGGACATGGGCTAGCTCTAATCAGGCAAATACTAGTAGATTAGATTCAACTTACATAGTACACTCCAGGAAGACTGACTGGGGAAGGATCAATAACTGCAAACCAGACAAAGGATGGTCCCTTGGAGAATATCTAGATCGACTCAAGGGAACACTTTTAAGACATTCAGCCACTGGACACTCAGCAGAGCAAGCACAAGAAGGGGCAGCCGCTGCCTTTGTGCAAGGGCTCCTCCCCAAGCAGCAAGAGCACTTAAGCGTAACCTCTGTTGGCTGGCAAATGAATCTGCCCCACAGAGGTACTATTTGGCCTTTCAAGAATAAAGAAAGATGTGCTCGAAGCTAGACTAGAGTCTCTCGAGATACAAAAATACAACAGCCTCAAGGTCAGGGAAAGAGTAGAAAAGCTAACCAAGATAGAGGAAAGAACAGGGACTGGAACAAAGGCAGAAGGACAGGCCCCACTTTCTGCTCCTGCAGAAGTAAAGGACATTAGTAAAAATGAAGGTCTCTTCTGCCCTCCACGAAAGCAGACCTTTGGGTGGCACTATTTCTTACGGCAGCACGGACAGCATGAACTGGAATTGAAGCATAGAAGGAATCAGCATGGCACAATGGATAAAGCATGGGCCTGGGAGAAGGCCATAGCTTCCTATCCCGGCTCCGACGCTTGTCTGCTATGTGGCCTTAGGCAAGTCACTTTACTTCCCTGTGCCTGAGGTACCTCACATGCAAAATGACAATCAAGACTGTACACCTCTCGTGGGCCAGGGACTGTCCAAACCACTCAGCGGGAATCTACCCCAGGGCTTAGTACAGTGCCTGGAACCTAGTAAGCCCTTAATAAATACCATAATTATTACACGAACGTGAACGGAGTTCAAGTTGCAGCTACCAAACCAGCCTCGTGTGGGAGATCAGTGTTTGTCTGAAACAAATAATTCGTGTTGCAACCTGACAATGTGCTCAGAAGAGGAGCCTCCTATAGTCTCTGCTAAAGGAAGAAGACTTCCTGATGATAATGAGGACAACTGGGTTTTGTTCTAAGGTGCCAAAAGAATTGTATGAGCCTGTTAGTATTGGTGCACCTCCAAGTCTGTGTAAGAGGCACGGAGGGGGGGATAGAGAGAGAGGCAGAGGGGCCGAGGGAGGGGGAGAGAGAGTTTGTGTGTGTGTGTGTGTGTGTGTGTGTGTGTACGTGTTTGGGTGCTTAGAGTGGGTTATGCTTAAGAGAACTGGTCAGTGTTGTGAAACTGTGTAAAGTGTTTTGTGCAGAGGAATTCTCAGCAGAATTTGGATAGCTTCACGGGCCATTTTAGTGATGAGGTGTTTCTAATCTGCTTCCCTTCTCTCAACAATTCTTGAAATCATTTGGTGGATTGCAGCTGAGCTATCAGTTAGAAAACCTAATCAACCTTTTTTAGGACTTTATTAAGAATAGGAAAAACCCCCTGGCCCTGGAGCTATCAGGTTAAAGGTCAAAAGAAATGGGCTTGAAGAAAGAATACTTCTCTCAATCAGATGGTTAAGTTTCTTGTTTTGCAGAAGGTGGATATCATTTTTGGAAAAGTTAGTTCACAACTGCTCTCTGTTTTGTTTTTCAGTTTTGTTTTTCAGTATTTGTTAAGTGATTACTACGTGACAAACAACTTTCTAAACACTGGAGTAGATAAAAGCGAATTAATTCGGGCACAGTTCCTGTTCCGTTTTGGGTCCACAGGAAGGAGAACAGATATCCCCATTTTATGGATGAGAAAATGAGCCCAGAGAAGTGAAATGGAACTGTCCCAAGTCCCCCAGCAAGCAGGTGGGGCAACTGGGATTAGAATCCAGGTCAGCCAGACTCAGTGGAAAGAGCCTGGGCTTGGGAGTCAGAGGTCATGGGTTCTAATCCCGGCTCCACCACTTGTCAGCTGTGTGACTTTGGGTAAGTCACTTAACTCCTCTGAGCCTCAGTTACCTCATCTGTAAAATGAGGATGAAGACCGTGAGCCCCATGTGGGACACTCTCCTCCACTCTGCAGAGTCGGCTTTCTCAAAGGTCACCTGTGACCTGCTTTTTGCCAAATCCAATGGCTCCTACTCTATCCTTATCCGCCTCGACCGCTCAGCTGCCTTTGACACTGTCGACCATGCCCTTCTCCTCCACACCGTATCTCACCTTGGCTTCATGGACCTCGTCCTCTCCTGGTTCGCCTCTTATCTTTCTGGCCGTTCATTCTCGGTCTTCTTCACAGGCTCCTCCACCCAGCCCGTCCTCCCCCCCACCCCCCCAATCCACTAACTGTAGGGGTTCCTCAAGGGTCAGTTCTTGGGCCTCTTCTGTTCTCCATTTATTCTCACTCCCTTGGGGAACTCAGTCGCTCCCACGGCTTCAATTATCATCTCTGAGGAGGCGACACTCGAATCTACATCTCCTCCCCTGTTTTCTCCTCCTCTCTCCTGGCTCGTATCACCTCCTGCCTCTAGGAGGTCTCCACATGGATATCCGCCCCCCACCTAAAACTCAACATGTCTGAAACCGAGCTCCTTGTCTTCCCTCACAAACCCTGTCCTCTCTCTGACTTCCCTGTCACTCTGGACGGTACGACCATCCTTCCCATCTCACAGGACCGCAACATTGGTGTCATCCTTGACTCAGCTCTCTCATTCACCCCACACATCCAATGTCACCAACACCTGCCGGTCTCACCTTTACAATATCGCCAAGATCCACCCTTTCCTCTCTATCCAAATGACTATCGTGCTGGTTCAAGCTCTTGTAATAGCCCGGCTGGATAACTGTGTCAGCCTTCTCTCTGATCTCCCTTCCACCAGTCTCTCCCCACTCCAGTGAGAGACGGGAGAGAGAGAGAGGAGAGAAAGGGCCGACCGTTGTAGTCACGTCACGAAAGGGCAGCCCCTCCAACTAATGGGAAGGCGAGCTCGCGGGGCGGAGGTGCAGCCGCTTTTGCGGGAGCCAAACGGCCCCTCAGAAGCGCGAGTTGGGCCATGGGGACGGGGTTGGAACGGAGAGCAGGAGGGAAAGGCGGCAACTTCCATGTGGAGCCGAAGGGCTGCGTGGTCCGGAGGGAAAGGGAGAAGCATCTCCGTGCCCGTTTCCGGCTGCGAACCCCGACTCTGAGGAGAGGGTTGCTCCCTGCACCCATTTCCTCCCAGATTTTTCAAGCCTCGCCCCGCCTCAGGCACGGCTTTGAACTTGGCTTCTCAGAAGCCCCTTCCTCTGTCAGAGTTGGAGCTCCGCGAGATCAGGGAAGCCAAGCCGTGTTTCTGAAGTATTTTTCCAGGTGCTTGACAGTCAATGGGCGCTCGACCGCTCAGCCGAAGAGGGAGCGGGCCGCCTCTCAGCCTCCCTCTGTGAGGACAGTCTGAGGGAAAGGTGGTGGCCGTTTGCTCCAGCTGCCCTGTCCTTCCCCAGGAAAAGACGGAGGAAAGATCCAGAACTTCGAGACTGCCTCCTTGGGACCCGTTTGACCGGCTTCTCGGAGCTCTTGCCCATGGCTCCCCCGAGAGCCGACCGAGAGCCGTGGCCAATCGTCTCGTTGCTAGCCCTGCTGTTAGTCCGGCGGCGGTGAAGAGATCTGGGTTCTAATCCCATTTCGATCTGCTGGGTCTAAGCCATCGGTGGGGAAGGTTTCTGACCGAAGAACCACCTTGGGCCTTGTGTGGGGTCGACAGGCCTGGCAGGAAGCGTGATGAAGAGCTGGCTAATGTGGGCGGTGCAGACTGCTGTGGCCACCGAGGCTCGGTGGTCATGACTACCCCGGGTCATTGTGGCCGAAGATGGGTCCCACCTGCACAGAATCACGCCACGCAACTGGCAGTGGGCTGCCCCCTGTCAACCCGTGGCACTCTTTGCCCCGGCAAGGGCAAGAACTCTCAGGGCATGGCTCATGTGGACGTGGCACCTTCCAGAAGGCACGTCCAGAAGGAGACTGCGCTTGGGGTCGGGGGTTGGCGGGGAGAAGGAAGGTAAGGGAGGGGACGAGGCAGTCTCTCGGCTTTCTGTGGATCCAGGCCCCGTTTCCTTCCTCCAGCTAGGAGGTGGCAACTAAGAGCCGGTTTAGGACCTGGAAATCGTGGTGGTGGGGAAAGAGATTGGAAGGAAGGTGTGGGTTGCCGTCCCAGTGATGCCGCAGGGAGCTCAGTCGGGGCTCCCGTATCGGCAGTGGCCACAGTGGAGAGATTCCAGGAATTTTCCAGCTTCCCGTCCTAGCAGAAGCTGGGCTCAGGCGGGTCCACATTTGCACTCCTTCCCACAAGCCTCGGTTTTCTGAAGCAACAAGTCATGGCGGCTGATCTGAACGGGATCCATATGCCCCCTCTTTGTAACTGAAGGGCTTGGCCATGACCTGGAACGTCAGCCATCCCATCCCAAGGGTTTCTGAAGTATCTGCCGCCCACCTCCTCACCGTCCCTCGGTCTCGCCTATCCCGCCGTCGACCCCTGGGTCATGTCCTCCCGCGGTCCTGGAACGCCCAACCTCCTCACCTCCGCCAAACTGATTCTCTTTCCCTCTTCAAAACCTTACTTAAAAATCACCTCCTCCAAGAGGCCTTCCCAGATTGAGCTCCTCTTCCCCCTCTACTCCCTCTGCCATCCCCCCTTTACCTCTCCGCAGCTAAAGCCTCATTTTCCCCTTTTCCCTCTGCTCCTCCACCTCTCCCATTTTACCAAGTGCTTGGCTGGGCTTGGCTTCCCGAAGCAAAAATGTCATCGTTTGGCATTCGAGGTTCACCGCCCCCAGGGAAAATGGAGGGGCCGTTCCCAGCTGGCACGAGATGGGAAAGCGCATACGAAAGTTGGCCGCAGGACCCTGTCGCTCGGGGTTTCTTGTTTTCACACTTTCAGTAGTGGGGAGGGGTGGGACCAAACCCCAGAGGACTCGGTTGGCCCGTCCTTAAAAAAAAAAAGTTAGTTTTTTTCAAGTCCTTACTATGTTCCAGGCACCATAGTGAATGCTGGGCCAGATACAAGACAATTAGGGTGGGCCCAGGCCCTGTCACAGGAAGCGGGGCTTCCCACCTCATTCCCCATTTTGAAGATGAGATAACAGAGGCACAGAAAAAGAGTGATTGTGGGATTTATTAAGGCCTTAACCTGGCCCAGGCGCTGTTCTAAGCGCTGGAGTGGATACAGGCAAATCAGGTTGGACCCAGTCACTGTTCCCCTGGGAGGCTGACAGGCTCGATCCCTATTTGACAGGTGAGGAAACAAACGTGAAGAAGCGACGTGACTTGGCTGAGGTGACGAAACAGAAGGTGGTGTGTTCGGGATGAGAAATCAGATACTTAACACTTCCTAACCTCTGTCTCCCAGCGCAGTTTAAGGGTGTGGCCCCCAGGTTGGCCGACCTGTTCAAGACCAGTGGCGGTTCTACTTCCACAACCGTGGGTTAATAATAATAATAATAATAATAATAATGTTGGTATTTGTTAAGCGCTTACTATGTGCTGAGCACTGTTCTAAGCGCTGGGGTAGACATAGGGGAATCAGGTTGTCCCACGTGGGGCTCACAGTCTTAATCCCCATTTTACAGATGAGGGAACTGAGGCACAGAGAAGTTAAGTGACTTGCCCACAGTCAGTGACTTGCCCACAGTCACACAGCCGACAAGTGGCAGAGCTAGGATTCGAACTCATGAGCCCTGACTCCAAAGCCCTTGCTCTTTCCACTGAACCACGCTGCTTCTGGTTACCTCGTTACACCCCCTTCCGAGGCGGGGATCGGGGCTCGTGGAGTGGGCACATGGGCATTTCGTTCAGGGTCACGGGGGTGGTTTGGGTTGACTGTTGGATTCCCCTGACTTGTAGTCAACTTGATGGGGGTCCTCAACGTGCGAGGATCCTAGAGACTCCCTTCTCTACATGGTCTGGATTTTTATTTTAGCATTTGCTTTGGATTTTGGTCCTCCTTGAGCACTGCCTTCCGGGAGCTGTTCGTACTATGGGTCTCCAAGCAGCCTGTGGTTCCCCTTGACCAACACGGCCATCCGGTTCCAAATTTTGCCAGTTGGGACTTGGTAGGAACTGGTGTGTAGAGGTCTTGGGCCAGGGATCGTGGATCTCTTTGCCCTTAACGTGGGTGGCTGCTTACCCCCTTAGGTTGAGAATTTGAAGAGTTGAATCGCCTGGGCTGTCAGGCATTTCAGTGTGTGGGGCTGAAGCTGATGGCAGCCCCTGCTGTGTCTGATGGACAGTGTTGTCCGTGGGTGGCAGACTCGGTTCAGAACTCCGGAAGCTCTGCAGGTTGAGGCCCACTGGGGTCAAAGTCCCCAGATGCCAGGCCTCTCCGGAAACACGTGGTCCTCCGGCCTGAGACGAATGAATCCTTCGAGTCCCTTTGCGTGTGCCTGGAATTCCGCGTCCCTGTTGGACTTGGGGAATGCTGTGGGCTGTGTCCCCCAGGAGCACCACCATTTCTCTCGATGGACTTCAGTTCAGTACAGACTGTACTGTAGTCAGTTCAGCCTTCTGGGTGTGAGGGCTATCTGGAAATCAAAATAGAGAAGCAGCGTGGCTCACTGGAAAGAGCACAGGCTTTGGAGTCAGAGGTCATGGGTCATGGGTTCGAACCCCGGCTCTGCCACTTGCTAGCTGTGTGACTTTGGGCAAGTCACTTACCTTCTCGATGCCTCAGTTCCCTCATCTGTAAAATGGGGATTAAGACTGTGAGCCCCACGTGGGACAACCTGATTCCCCTGTGTCTATCCCAGCGCTTAGAACAGTGCTCGGCACATAGTAAGCGCTTAACAAATACCAACATTAAAATAGAAGCTGCGGTTGAGGGGCCTTTATCTGCCACCATGACAGAGTTCTAGGTGGGGTTGGCTTCTGTCTTTCCTTAGTTTAAGGTAAATGCTGGTGGGGTCAACTACGTGGGTGTCTCAACCCACAGAGATTCAAGAGAATTTTTTCTGCACCTGCCCCTAGTTTTTATCATCTTGTCTGCTTCGGATTTGGGTCCCCCCAGGACCTCTTCTTCCTGGAGCTGGTCATACTGCTATACTCCTTGCAGCCTAGGGTTCAGTTCACCCAACACGGTCTAATCCATTTTCCAATTTTGCCAGGGATCACACGGTGGGAAGTGTGGTTTGGAATCAACAGACCTGGGTTCACGGGTCTCTTTGCCCTGAGCCTGGTTTGGTCCTCCCCCTTCAAGTTCAGAATTTTAGGGATGGAATCTCCTGGGCCGTCAGGCTTGTCTGTGGGTGGCATACAGTGATGGCTTACCGTGTCCGATGAAGGACAGTGTTGTCCTTGGGTGGGCAGACCCAGTTCAGAACTCCAAGAGCTCTGGGGATTGTGAGGCCCTCTGGGGTCAAGGTCCGCAGTTGCCAAGGCTTTCCGGCAAGACGGGGTCTTCTGGCCTTGGTATAATGACTCCTTTGAGCCCCTTTTTGTGTGCCTGGGATTCTGTGACCCTGTTGGGCTTGCAGAATGCTGTGAGCTCTGTCTCCCAGGAGCACATCCATTTCTCTCGATGGGCTTCAATTCCCTAACCTGTACTGTAGGCTGTTCAGCCTTCTGGGTGTGAGGGCTATCTGAAAGTCAAAATAGAAGCTGTGGTTGAGGGACTTTGGCTGCCACCATGACAGAGTTCTAGGTGGGGTTGGCTTCTGTCTTCCCTTAGTTTAAGGTCGATTCTGGTGGAGTCAACTTCGTGGGGTGTCTCAACCCACAGAGATCCAAGATAATATTTCCTGCAACTGCCCCTGGTTTTTATCATCTTGTCTGGTTTGGATTTGGGTCCCCCCAGGACTTCTGCTTCCTGGAGCTGGTCATACTGCTAGAGTCCATGCAGCCTAGGGTTCAGTTCACCCAACACGATCTAATCCATTTCCCAATATGGCCAGGGGTCGCATGGTGGGAAGTGTTGTTTGAAATCAACAGACCAGGGTTCACGGGTCTCTTTGCCCTGAGCATGGTTGGGTCCCCCACCCCTTCAAATTCAGAATTTTGGTAGTGGAATCTCCTGGGCCACTTAGCATATTAGTGTCAGTGGCAGAAGGACGAGTAGCAGAAGGTGATGGCAACACCAACAGTGTCCAGTGAAGCATACCTATAGCCCACGGTTCAGAACCCCAGAAGCTCTGGGGATTGAGGTCCCCTGGGGCCAAGGCCCTCAGCTAAAAGCGCTTTCTGGGAAAATGTCATGCTGTGTCCTTGGTAGAGGAAATGTTTTGGGACTCTCTGTGTGTGCGCCTGGCCTTTCGTGTCCCCCCGGGCATGCGGTTTGATGTGGGCCCAGGCTCCTTCGTGCACACCCATTAATGTCTGTGGGCTTTGATTCCATGGCCTGTGGTGTGGGCATTTCAGCCTTCTGAGTTTGAGGGCTGTCTTGAAGCCAAATTGAGAAGCAGCTTGGCCTAGTGGAAAGAGCACGGGCTTGGTAATCAGAGGCCTTGGGTTCTAATTCCGACTCCATCATTTCTAAGATGTGTGACTTTGGGCAAGACACTTAATTTCTCTGTGCCTCAGTTGCCTCATCTGTAAAATGGAGATTAAGACTGTGATCCCAGTGTGGGCTAACCTGATTACCTTGTATGTACCCCAGTGCTTAGAATAGTGTTTAGCAGATAGTAAGGGCTTAACAAATACCATTATTTTTCTTATAATCATTATTGAGATGCAGATAAGGGTCCCTCAACATCTCTCTGTCTCCAGCTGAGTCGGTGTCAACTAGATGGGTCTTTGGGTTTAGGTAGATTCTGGTGGGGTCAGCTGGGTTGTGGGTTTCAACCCACAGAGATCCTAGAGGCTTTCGTCTGCACCTGCCCCTGGTTTTTATCGTCTTATCTGCTTTGGATTCCAGTCCGCCCAGAGCACCTGCTTCCAGGAGCTGGTCGTATTGTGGGACTCCGGGCAGCCTCAGGTTTCATTCACAAAACAGTTTCTCATCCAATTCCAAATCCTGCCAGATAGCCATAGTGGGAAGTGATGTGTGAAACGATTAGGCCCAAGATCTTGGGTCTCTTTGCCCTGAGCATGAGCTGTCACCCACACCCATAAGTTCAGGATTTTAGAAGCTGAATCTCCTGGACCACTTAGCATGTCAGTGTGGGTGGCAGAAAGTGATGGCAAAGCCTACTGTGTCCAGTAAAGACAGATGTTGCCCTTGGGTGGGCAGACTCGGTTCAGAACCCCAGCACCTCTGGAGATTGAGGCCATCTGGGACCAAAGCCCTCAGTGGATAGGCCTTCCTGGGAAAAGGCTGTGTCTGTGTCCTTGGTAAAATGAATCTGCCGGACCCTGTGTGTGGGTCTGGCATTCCTTTTTCTGCCTGACATGGTGGGGTGATGTGCACACCTATGTCTCTCTCTGGCCTTTGATCCTGCAGCTTGTGGTTTGGGTGGTTCAGCCTTCTGGGTTTGAGGGCTATCTGGAAGCCAAAATTGAGATGCAGAAAAGGGGGTTTCTCAAGGTCTCTCCATCTCCAGCTGACTCGGTGGCAGAGTTAAATGGGATTGGCTGCTGCCTGCCCTTGGTTTTGGGTAGATTCTGGCGGGGTCAACTGCGTGGGGGTTTTCAACCCACAGACATGCAAGGTACTTCCTTCTGCACCTGCCCCTGGTTTTTCTTTTCTTTTCTGCTTTGGACTCAGGTCTCCTCAGGACACCTTTTTCCAAGAGCTGATCCTACTCCTGGACTCCAGGCAGCCTGTGGCTCTGTGCACCCAACACTGTCGCATCCAATTCCAAATTCTGTCAAGTGGTCCATGGCAGGAAGTGGTGTATGGAACTATAAGGCCCAGGATCAATTGTCATTTTGCCCTGAGTTTGGGTAGTTGCCTGGCCACTTAGATTCAGAATTTTAGGAGTTCAGTCTCCCAGAATGCTTAGCACGTTGCTGTGTGTGAAGGGCATAAGGAGATAGTAACAACTACTGTGTTTGATGAAGGACAGTTGTAGCCCTTGGTGGGCAGACTCGGTACAGAACCCCAGAACCTCTGGGGATGGAGCCCACTGAGTTCGAAGCCCTCACCTGAGAGGTCTTTTTGGGGAAAAGGTTGTGTTTTGGCCTTGGGAAAATGAATCTTTCAGGACCCTGTGTGCGCATCTGGCATTCCCTTTCCATCCTGGGTTTGCTGGGTGATGTGGGCCCTGTCTCCTACATGCAAACACTTTTCTTTTGATAGGCTTTGATCCTGCAGCCTGTGATGTGGGCAGGTCAGCCTTTTGGGTGTGAAGGCTATCCGGAAGCCAAAATGGAGGCTGCGGTTAAGGGGTATCTCAGGTTTCTCTGTCTTTAGCTGCCTCAGGGGGTAGGCTGCTGCCGTTCCTTGGTTTTCAGTAGATTCTCCTGGGGTCATCTACGTGGGAGGGATCTCAGCCCACAGAGATCCAATGGGGTCTAATCCATTTCCCAGTTCTGCTGCCCGATGGTCTATGGTCAGAAGGGTTGTGTGGAACCAATAGGCCCAGAATCCTGGGTCTCCTTTGTCTGAGCATGGGTGTTCACCCGCCCTCTTAAGTTCAGAATTTTAGGAGTTGAATCTCCTGGGCCGCTAGGTTTGTCTGTAGGTGGTAGAAGGTGATGACTTGCTGTGTCCGATGAAGGACAGTTGTTGCCTCTGGATGGGCAAACATGTTTCAAAACCCCAGAAGCCCACTGGACTCAAAGCCCCAGCTGCCAGGTCTTTCTGGGGAAAGGTTGTGTTGTTTCCTAGGTAAAATGAATCTCTTGGGACTCTGTGTGTGCCTTTCATTCAATAATATTTATTGAGCACTTACTATGTGCAGATTACGATACTAAGCACTTGGAATGTACAAATCAGTAACAGGTAAAGACAGTCCCTGCCCTATGACGAGCTTACAGTCTAACCAGGGGAAATGGACAGATAAGAACAATAGCAATAAATAGAATCAAGGGGATGAACATCTCATTAAAACAATAGCAAATTAATAGAATCAAGGTGATGTATATTTCATTAACATATAAATAGGGTAATGAAAATATGTACAATTGAGTGGACGAGTACAGTGCTGAGGGGATGGGAAGGGAGAGGGGGAGGAGCAGAGGGAAATGGGGGGAAAAGAGGGTTTAGCTGCAGAGAGGTGAAGGGAGGGGGGTGAAGGAGTAGAGGGTAAAGAGGAGCTCAGTCTAGGAAGGCCTCTTGGAGGAGGTGAGCTTTAAGTAGGGTTTTGAAGAAGAAGAGAATTAGTTTGGCGGAAGTGAGGAGGGTGGGCATTCCAGGACCGCGGGAGGACGTGGCCCAGGGGTCGACGGCCGGATAGGCGAAAACGTAGAATGGTGAGGAGGTGGGCGGCAGAGGAGTGGAGCGTGTGGGATGGGCAGTGGAAAGAGATAAGGGAGGAGAGGTAGGAAGGAGCAAGGTAATAGAAAGCCTTGAAGCCTAGAGTGAGAAGTTTTTGTTTTGTGCGGAGGGTGATAGGCAACTACTGGAGGTTTTTAAGAAGGGGAGTGACATGCCCAGAGCGTTTCTGCAGGAAGATGAGCCGGGCAACAGAGTGAAGAATAGACTGGAGCGGAGAGAGAGAGGAGGAAGGGAGATCAGAGAGCAGGCTGACATAGTAATCTAGTCGGGTTATTACGAGAGCCCATAACAGTAAGATAGCCGTTTGGGTGGAGAGGAAAGGGCAGATCTTGGCGATATTATAAAGGTGAGACAGGCAGGTTTTGGTTATGGATTGGATGTGTGGGGTGAATGAGAGAGCCGAGTCAAAGCTGACACCGAAGTTGCGGGTCTGAGAGATGGGAAGGATGGTCGTACCGTCCACAGTGATAGGGAAGTCAGGAGAGGACAGGGCTTGGGAAGGAAGATGAGGAGTTCAGTTTTGGTCATGTTGAGTTTTAGGTGGCGGGCAGACATCCAGGTAGAGACATCTTGGAGGCAGGAGGACATACGAGCCTGAAGGGAGATGGAGAGGACAGGGGCAGAGATGTAGATCTGTGTGTCATCTGCATAGAGATGACAGTTGAAGCTATGAGAGCGAATGAGTGGACCGAGGGAGTGAGTGTAGATGGAGGACAGAAGAGGGCCAAGAACTGACCCTTGGGAACCCCAACAGAGGACAGGAGGGGGAAGAGGAGCCTGCGAAGGAGACCAAGAATGACCAGCCAGAGATATAAGAGGAGAACCGGGAGAGGACGGAGTCCATGAAGCCAAGGTATGATAAGGTGTGGAGGAGAAGGGGATGATCGACAGTGTCAAAGGCAGCTGAGAGGTCAGGGAGGATTAGAATAGAGAAGGAGCCATTGGATTTGGCAAGAAGGAGGTTATGGGTGACCTTAGAGAGAGCAGTCTTGGAAGAGTGGAGAGGATGGAAGCCAGATTGGAGGGCGTCCAGGAGAGAATGGAAGTTAAGGAATTCTAAACAGCGAGTGTAGACGACTCTAGGATCTTGAAAAGGAAGAGTAGTAGGCAGATAGGGTGGTAACTGGAAGGGGAAGTGAGGTCGAGGGGGGCTTTTTTTAGGATTGGGGAGACATGGGCATGTTTGAAGGCAGAGGGGAAGAAGCCATTGGAGAGTGATGGGTTTAAGATAGAAGTTAAGGAGAGGAGGTAGGCAGGGGCGATGATTTTTATAAGGTGAGCGGGAATGGGGTCCAAGGCACAGGTGGAGGGGGTGGCACTTGCAAAGAGGGAGATCTCCTCTGAGGATACTGCAGAGAAGGATGGGGAAGTAAGGGAGAGGGTTGGGGGGCCGGAGGCAGGAGCAGGAGGGGTGACTTTGGGGAATTCAGACCTGATTGTGTTGATTTTCGTGATGAAGTAGGTGGCCAGATCATTGGGGGTGAGGGATGGGGGAGGGAGAGGAACAGGGGGCCTAACGAGAGAGTTAAAGGTCCGGAGTAATTGGTGGGGGTGACGGGCATGGGTGTCATTGAGAGAGGAGAAGTTTTGCCTGGCGGAGGAGAGGGCAGAGTTAAGGCAGGAAAGGGTAAATTTGAAATGGATAAGGTCGACTAGGTTCTTGGACCTTCGCCAGCAGCGCTCGACAGCCCGAGCATAGGAGCGTAGGAGGCGGACAGAGGCAGTGACCCAGGGCTTTGGGTTAGTCGAGCTAAAGCGGTGGAGGGAAAGGGGGGTGAGCGAGTTGAGCTGAGTAGAGAGGGTGGAGTTGAGCGCGGTGACATGATCATCGAGAGTGGGAAGAGAGGATGGGGGGCAAGGTGAGGAAACATGCTTTTGGAGAGATGGATGGGATCAAGAGAGCGGAGGTCTCTGTGGGGAAGTAGCAAAGATTTGCAGGGAGAGGGAGTGTGAGAGATGAGGCAGGTGAAAAGGTAATGGTCTGAGAGAGGGATTTCAGAGTTGGTGAGGGAGGATATAATGCAGCGGTAGGAGACGATGAGATTGAGAGTATGACTGAGTTGGTGAGTGGGCGAGATTTTGTGCATCAGGAGGTCGGCAGAGTCAAGGAGCAATAGCAGGCGGGCGGCAGAGGAGTCACTGGGTACATCCATGTGGATGTTGAAGTCACCGAGGATCAGAGTGGGGAGAGAGAAGGAGAGAAGGAAGGTGAGAAAGGGGTTTAGGTGGTTGAAGAAGTCGGAGGTGGGTCCAGGAGGGCGGTAGATGAAAGCTACAAGTATCTGGAGGGATGGTAGAGGCAAATGATGTGTGCTTCAAAGGAGGGGAAGGAGAGGGAAGGGGGAGGAGGAATAGTGCGAAAGCGGCAGTGGGGTGAGAGGAAGAAGCCGACGCCTCCTCCCTTTCCAGTGATTCTGGGGGAGTGGGAGAAGGAGAGGCCTCTGCTGGAGAGGGCAGCGGCGGAGACCGTGTGTTCAGGAGTGAGCCAGGTTTCCGTAAGGGCACGGAGAGGGAGAGAGCAGGAAAGGAAAAGGTCACAGGGGAAAGGTAGTTTACCTGTAATGGAGTGGGAGTTCCAGAGGCCACACTTGATAGTAGCTGTGGGTGCAAGGAGGGGAGAGGGGGAGAGCAGGGGGAGGAGGGTTTGGATGGGAATGAGGTGGCGGGTCCCTGGACGGGGAGGAGGAGTGGGGGAGGGACAGAAGGACTGTGATGGGGCGTGGGTGGGAAAGGGGGGAGGGTGGGCGGAGGGGGTTTGGTGGAGAGGATCGTAGGGGGAGGGGGAAGAAGAGAGGCGCTGGTCAAGTGGGTTTCTAGGGCTGGGGAGGGGAGGAGGCAGAGAAGAGAGCGGGAAAGAGCTGGGCGAGAGAGGGGAAGGTGAAGGAGAGGATTGGGAGGGGCAGATGGGTGGAGGGGGATTGGAAGGACATGGTGAGGCCAGAGTGGTAGGTGGCAGCATTGACAATAATTAATGATAGCATGTGAAAGCGGTAATATAGTAACATGATACAATAAAATATTATTAATAAGCAGGTGATGACCAGGGTCGGGGGTTGACTTGACCAAGGGTCGACCTGATCAAAATCAAAGTCAAAAGGCCAGCGGCAAGGAGAGTCCCGGGGCTCATGTCCAAATGTCTCTGAGGCGGTGGTGGGATTCCTGAGGAGGTCTGGGCTGGGTTGCGAGCATAGGTGGCAGCTAAGGTACACAGTTAGAACAAGGACATCGTCGCACGGGGTTGGGGAGATCACTCACCTCATGGGGGAAGAGGGAGTTAGGGCTTCCTAAAATGCCCGCTACGGGCAGAGTGGTTGGGGAGGGTGGTTGGGGAGCACAATGTCCCCAAACGCGAGCAGGGGAGCACAATGGGAGCTGGTGGCTGCGGGGTCAGTGGGGCCAGGGGGCAGAGAAGGGGAGATCCTTAGTGGCAGAGTCCTTGAGTGGGGATGCAGAGATCCAGGTTGCAAAAGGTTCAGCCAGGCGCGGGGCTGGGTGGTCCAATGTGCAGCTCCCGGGAGAGGCGGTGGCAGTGCAGGTGAGTCGGTGAATGGCGGCCGAAGGCCTTGTTGGCAATAGGGGCCGGGTGGTCCTGCGATTTCGAGATCAAAGTCGTTTCCCTGATAAATTCCATAAAAGATACAGTAATGCAACACAGATTCGGGCTCACCTCACAGGAAGTTTGGATAGGAACTGTAGTAAAAATGTCATTTCAGGCCATAAGGAAGAGCAAGAGTTGCTCTATTGCATGTGGGTTAGAACACTTACAAGGCACAATTGCCTTTTACTTTTGCTTAAGAAACAGACTTTTTCTTAAGAAACCAAGAACCTGCAGACCACTAAACCTTTCCCCAGGAACTGGATACTGAGAGGCAAACTCCAGTCCCCAAACTCCCAACCTGACAGAGCCAAATTTCCATGCCTCCCCTCTCTCTTCTTCAGAAAATGCATGTCCCCATATGTCCTTTACTGTTCATTCCTTTCACCTCTGAAGATACTTTGTGCTTTCTTTCAAAATTCAGCCCTGCTTACCTGTGCTTCTGATTGCCCTGATACCCTCACCTCTGAAAAAACTTGCAGCTACTCACTTTGTAATGACTTTTCCCTCTGACTTAAAGTGTTTTTGGGTTCTACTGTAAAAGAAGTTGGGATTCCAGCCTCTAGCTTCCACCCCATCTCCCTCCCACAATTTCTGTCCAAACTCCTGGAATGGGTTGAATACACTTGCTTCTAGTGCCTCGTCTCCATAGAGAAGCAGCGTGGCTCAGTGGAAAGAGCAAGGGCTTTGGAGTCAGAGATCATGGGTTTGAATCCCGACTCTGCCACTTGTCAGCTGTGTGACTGTGGGCAAGTCACTTAACTTATCTGTGCCTCACTTACCTCAATGTAAAATGGGGATTAAGACTGTGGGCCCCACGTGGGACAACCTGATTCCCTGTCTACCCCAGCGCTTAGAACAGTGCTCTGCTTGTAGTAAGCGCTTAACAAATACCAACATTATTATTATCTCCAGCCCACTTTTTGACACTCCACATTGAGGTTTATGTCCCCTTCACCCTCTGATACCCCAAGACCCCTCGCTAAGTGCACCAATAACAGCTGAACAAATCTCTGGTGGACAAGTTTGGTGACTGGGTCACTGTGGTACTGCACACTGACCTGGGAGAGGAAAACTCCAAAGTACTTAGTTAAGTGCTCTGCACATACTAAGTGCTCAATAAATATGACTTTTAAGTTACTATGTTGATTCATTCAATCATATTTATTGCACATTTAATGTGTGCAGAGTACTGTACTAAGCACGTGGAAAGTACTGCACAGCAATAAAGAGACAATCCCTGCTCACAATAATAATGATGGCATTTGTTAAGAGCTTAGTATGTATTAAGCACTATTCTAAGCGCTGGAGGGGCATACAAAGTAATCAGGTTGTCCCACTTAGGGCTCACAGTCTCAATCCCCATTTTACAGATGAGGTAATGAGAAACAGAGAAGTTAAGTGACTTGCCCAAAGTCACACAGCTGACAAGTGGTGGATTCAGGATTAGAACCCATGACCTCTGCCTCCCAAGCCTGGGCTCTTGCCACTGATCCCATGCTGCTTCACAATGGGCTTACAGTCTAGAATGGGGGAGACAGACATCTAAACAAGTAAACAGGTATCAACAGCATCAATATAAATAAATAGAATTATTGATATATACACATCAAAGTAAGTAAACAGGCATTAATGTAAATAAATAGAATTATAGATATGTACAAATATATACAACTGCCTTGGGGCGGGGAGGGGTAGAGAGCAAAGGAAGTGATCCAGGGCGAGGGGAGCTGAAAATGGGGACTTAGTCTGGGAAGGCCTCTTGGAGGTGGTGAGCCTTCAATAGGGATTTGAAGGGGGGGAGTGTGATTGGTGGATGTGAGGAGGGATGGCATTCCAGGTCAGAGATAGGACATGGGCCAGGGGTCGAAGGCGGGGAACGAGGCTCATTGAGAAGATTAGGACCAGAGGAGCAGAGTGTGAAGGCTGGGCTGTAGAAGGAGTGAAGGGAGGTGAGGAGGGAGGGGGCAAGGAGTTGGAGAGCTTTGAAGCCAATAGTGAGGAGTTTTTGCCTGATTCAGAGGTTGATAGGCAACCACTGGAGATTTTCGAGGAGAAAGATAATCCAGGCAGCAGATTGAAGTGGGGAGACATAGGAGGCTGGGGGAGTTCAGAAAGGATGCAGTATTCCAGTTGGAATAGGATGAATGATTGTACTAAGTGGTAGCAGTTTAGATGGAGAGGAAATGATCTGTAGCAAAAGGAAAGCAGAATGACCTACTGGATATAGCCTGAGTCTGGAAGTTGGAGGGCTTTTATCCCAGCTCTTACATGTGTCTGCTGTGCTACCTTTGGCCAGTCATTTTCATTCATTCATTCAGTCATATTTATTGAGCACTTACTATATGCAGAGCACTATACTAAGCACTTGGGAAGTACAATTCAGCAACCAATAGAGACAGTCCCTGCCCACAACAGGCTCACAGTTTAAAAGAGGGGAGACAGTCATCAAAACAAGTAAACAGGCAGCAATAGCAACATTATAAATAAATAGAATTATAGATTATATACACATCATTAATAAAATAAACAGAATTGTAATTATGAATATGTACAAATGTATGTGGGGTGGAGAGGGGAGGTAGGGTAGACTAAGAGAGTGGTTCAGGGCAATAGGGAGGGGAGAAGGAGCAGAGAAAAAGGGGTCTTAAACTGGGAAGAACTCCTTAGGGCTTTTAAATTCTCTGTACCTCAGTTACTGCATCTGAAAATGAAAATTAAGATTGGGAACCTCATGTAGGATATAGACTGTGTCCAACCTGATTATCTCATTTTTACATTAGCACTTAGTCCAGTGACTGGCAAGTAGTAACCGCATAACAAATAGAATAAAAAAATTGTGGTAAGGCAATGGATTGGGACCCCTCAAGCCCACCTCCCCCTCCAACTCACGTGAAATGATCTAGGATCATGTGAAAACTTCATATTCCAGAAAATAATGTCCATTATAGCATTGCCTAGTGGATAGAACATGGACCTGGGAGTTAGAAGGTCATTCATTCACTCATTCATTCAATTCATTGTCATATTTATTGAATGCTTACGGTTTGCAGAGCACTGTACTAAGTGCTTGGATTGTACAGTTCGGCAACAGAGACAAGCCCTGCTCAACAATGGACTCACAGTGTTAAAGGGGGAGACAGACAATGAAACAAAACAAGTAGGCATCAATATCATCAAAGGAAATAAATAGAATCATAGATATATACACATCATTGATAAAACAGAGTAATAAATAATATATACAAATATACACGAGTGCTGTGGGGAGGGGAAGGGGGTAGAGCAGAGAGAGTAGGGGGAATGGGGAGGAGGTACAGAGAGAAAGGGAGGGCTCAGTCTGGGAAGGCCTCCCGGAGGAGGTGAGCTCTCAGTAGGGCTTTGAAGAAGGGAAGAGAGTTGGTTGGTGTATAAGAGGAGGAAGGGTATTCCAGATCAGAGGTAGGAGGGGGCAATGTTGGGAGAGGCGAGAACGAGACACCATGAAGAGGTTAGTGGCAGAGGAGCAGAGTATGTGGGCTAGGCTGTGGGAGAAGAGAAGGGAGATGAGGAAGGAGGGCGCAAGGTGATGGAGAGCTTTGAAGCCAAGAATGAGGAGTTTTTGCTTTATGTGAAGGTTGATAGGCAACAATGGAGGTTTGTGAGGAGGGGAATGACATGCCTGCAGCGTTTCTGAAGGAAGATGATCCGGGCAGCGAAGTGAAGTATAGTCTGAAGCAGGGAGAGACAGGAGGATGGGAGATCAGAGAGGAGGCTGATGCAGACATCCAGTTGGGATATTATGAGAGATTGTACCAGCAAGGTAGCAGTTTGAATGGAAAGGAAAGGGTGGATCCTGGCGATGCTGTGAAGGTGAGACCAGCAGGTTTTGGTGTGGGGTGAAAGAGAGAGCAGAGTCAGGGATGACTCCAAAATTGTAGGCTTGTGAGATGGGAAGGATGGTAGTGCTGTCCACAGTGACTGGAAAGTCAGGGAGGTCATGGTTTCTAATTCATGCTCCGTGACTTGGGTGCTGTGCGACCACGGGTAAGTCAGTTCACTTCTCTGTGCCTCAGTTACCTCATAACTGAGGTAAAATGTAAAATGGAGAATGAGACTGTGAGCCTCTTGGGAGACAGGGACTTTATCCAACCTGATTTGCTCTATCTACCTCACTTCTTAGTACTGTGCCTGGCACATAGTGTTTTACAAATACGATTATTATTATTACTACTACTACTACTATTATCATCATTATCATGCTATGCTACCTGGTATATTGTGTATGATGTAACATGCTTCTCTGTGGCTGGAATATACTACAGAGCAGAAGTGGCCATCATTCAGTGGCCATCTTAATCCTAAATCTCAATCAATAAATCAACACAATTTATTGAGCAACTTCTGTGTTCAGAGCATTTTACAAGAATTTGCAAGAGTAAAAGCAATCAATTAATCAAATGTACTAAGCACTTACTGTGTGCAGAGTAGGGTACTAAGCACTTGGAAGAGTACAGTGCAACATAATTAGCAGACACGTCTCCTGCGCTTAAGGAGCTTATGGTCTGGAAGGTGAGATAGACATTAATATGAATAAATAAATTATTATGTATAATTAAAAGATATGTACATGAGTGCTGTGGGATTGAGGATGGGGAAAATATCAAATGTAAGAAGATAATAGATATAAGTGCATAAGCAAAGAACATTCATGTTTCCACATAACATCATAATATCAAAGGAGGAATGTGTTGAGTATGCAGGTCTCTTTGATGGCTTGGGAATTAATGGGAGGAGTCTGGGAAGCATTTAGGAATTTGAATTTCTTCTTTAATGATAATAATAATAATAATGATAGTTAAGTGCTTACACTGTGACAAGTACTGTACTAATTACAGGATAATCAAGGCCCATATGGGCTCCCAGCCAAATAGGAGGGAGAAGAGGTATTGAATTCACATTTTGCAGATAAGGGAACTAAAGAATGGAGACGTTAAGTGAATTGCCCAAGTTCAAGCAGAAGACTAATGATGGAAGCAGAATTAGAACCCAAGTCACATGACTACCAGGCCCGTGCTTTTTACTTCATCCTCAGGAGAAGCACTGTGGTCTAATGGATAAATTATGGACCTGGGAGTCAAAAGATCCTGGGTTCTAATTCCAGTTCTACCACTTGTCCACTGTGGGACCTTGGGCAAGTCATTTCACTTCTCTGTGCCTCAGTGACCTCATCTGTAAAATGAGTGGTATAGGGACAGAGTCCAACCTGATTTGCTTATATCCACACCAAGGGCTTAGTACAGTGCCTGGAACATAGTATGCTCTTAAGAATTACCAAAATTATTATTATTATTAGTTACAATAGGCCATGATGCTGCCAAAGTGTGTGTCTACAAGAAGATCCTGGGGTGGTGTCCCCTGTCATGAGTCCAGGCGTAAAAATGGGGATCTATGGTGAGCCATGATACCTGTATGTGCTGACTTTGGTCATGGTAACCTGTTGAGATGGTCCCAATCCTCAAACCAGTCACAACATTTTACAGAAAGGGCCCATTTAAGGCCAAAGTGACCAAATGGATGACGATGCCTTGCTTCACTTCCATTACCTAGCCAGTAGGTGCATTGGCAACTGCTGTAGTCTCTGCTGTCCTTATTAACTGGCTATTTTTCAGGGTTCCTGCCTGGCTGGGCCAACTTATCGAGTGCCCTAGGTGGTTTTGCCCAGCCCAGGCGGACATTCCACTTACGGAACCGGGACTATCTCCTTGTGGGCAGGGAATTATTTATATTAATATCTGTCACCCTGTCTAAATTTTAAAGTTGTAAACATTCCAGCCTCCACACTTGGTCCTGTAATGTCAACCTACTCAGTGTACCTCCATCTTGTCTATCTTGCCACCCACCTATTGTCCTCTTCCTGCCTCTGGGATGGAACATCTTCCCTCCTCAAATCCAACAGACAGTGACTCTCCCCGCCTTCAAAGTCTTATTGAAGCACAGCTTCTTCAGGAGGCCTTCCCTTACTTAACTGCTGTCCCAGAGTATTGTTACCTAAGAAGCGCGTGATCCAAAGACCCAAGAAAGTGAATTAAGAAGACCAGTCAGTCAATCAGTCAATCATATTTATTGATCACTTACTTTGTTTAGAGCATTGTGCTAACTGACACATTCCCTTCTCACATGAGCTTACAGGCAAGAGGGGGAGACAAATATTAATATAAATAAAGTATGGATATATACATAAATCATAGGGAAACTGTCAAATAGAGTGTGACATTAGCAAGAAATTAGACTCCAGACCAAACTGAAGATCTTCAGCGCTGTGGTGTTCTTGTTTGTTGGGTTTTTTTCTGTGGTGGCTGTTTTTTTGGTGTTAAGTGCTTAATAGGCGCCAAGCACTGTAATAAGCACTGGGGTAGAAACAAGCTAATGACGTTGGACACAGTCCATTCCCTACTTGGCGCACACAATCGTAATCCCCATTTTACAGATGAGGAAACTGGTATACAGAGAAGTTAACTGACTTGGCCAAAGTCACATAGCAGACAAGTGGAGGAGGCAGGATTAGAACCCAGATTCTTCTGACTCCCATGTAACTTCAGTATCCACTAGGCCATACTTCTTCTCCAGGAATGCCTTGCAACTTCCTGTACAGCTGGTAGACATGGACCAAACCCAGCCATCACAGCCGGCTTCTTGAGCAGTTTCCTCAACATCATTTGTGGATCATGCTGTAGATCAAATGATGAGACAACATCATGAATGATGAAGTTCTGGAATATAAATAGTTGAGAAGAATGAATGATGAATTCCATATTATAAATCATATATTAATGCCTGTTTCTTCCTCTAGACCACAAGCTCTCTGTGGGCAAGGAATGTGCCTACCAACTCAGTTGTACTGAAACATTCCCAAACATTTAGTACAGTGCTCTGCACACACAGCAAGCCCTCAATAAATACCGCTGATGATGATGACGATGATGAGCCTGAACAGCTGCTTTACGGAGAGCTGGAATTGGGAAACTGAAAGCAAGGAAATCAAAGGAAACATTATTAGAAAACAGTAAAGCAAAGTTTCTGATAATGTTGCATTCCAGTTAACAACCGGGAGTCAATTGCTAAGGATAGATTAGCATAAGTACTTAATACAGTTTTCTGCACATAATAATAGTTCAACAAATATGATTGAATGAATGAATGACATATTGCTATTAAGAAAGAAGCGGCTCTTTTGGAGTAAAATCTCTGTAACAAATGAGAGGCACCTCAGAAAATAGTGTCATCTACCTGACAACACAACTAATTACAGCCCTTTTGTGTGTTCAGAATGGCTGGGACTGTCCCTCACTGGCTTTTTCTGTGAACCATGCATTCATGAATGAATTTCACCCTGAGTGGTGTCTTCTTTGGTTGTGAAAGACAACTTTGTATAGTCTGCAGACACTGCCATGGTTCTAACTCCTCTGCCACTCTGGCTAAAATCAAGTCTTAAAACATTCCCACTGTAGGCTTTTTGGATATTGGGATGGTTAGTCACTTTAGTTAAAAGAAACAAAATCCCTTTTACTGTCATTTTTCCTCCTACAGGCCAGGATGTATTTACAGGAACACCCTGAAATAATGTTCTGTTGCCTCCATTCGTCATACAAGCTTCTTGGTACCTATTTTGGACTCTAAACATGAGAAGCCTTAGCAGTGCTGTCCATTTCAGACTATAAATCGCACCCATGTGACCATGGATGTTCCCTATTAAAAGATAGAATAAAATCTATAGTACATTTCGTATGATACAATATAGAATGCTATAGTTCACTCAGTTCTTCCAGAGCATGGGTTTTTACTATGCACTTTTTATTAAAAACACCTATTAGGAATAAATAGTAATTTGATTCTTGTGGTGACCAGGGAATTGGTTGTGCAAATGCACATGGTGCCAATTCAACTGAAGTTACTGTTATACCTTAAGTTTTCCTTATGCAGGATTCACTGGGAATATGTTTCCTATAATAGAACTTAGTTTTGTAGTATTAGAATCTCAGGTATATATCCAAAGACACATGTAGCTGTCCTTTGTTTTCAAAGACTGAGTTACTTTTGTTGACATTCTAGCCTTGTTTTTGAGTGGAATTAAAAACCCTTTGTGTAATTGACAATCCATTCCACCTTGTATGCAAGAAAAGATAGTTCCTTTTTATGGTACTTGTTCAGCGTTTACTATGTTCAAGGTGTGGTACCAAGTGTTGGGGTAGATACAAGCTAATCAAGTTGGATGCAGTCCCTGTCCCACATAGGAACAGTCCCAGTTTCTTGCTGTGGTACTCTCTGCACTGGCATTACCTGCTACTGCTTTTGAAAGTGAGTCAAATACACTAATTTTTCAAGGCCTCAACTCCGTAAGAACATTCGCTTTCCTGACTGCCTGACTCTATTGTTCTAGCGCACTGTTGGAGACTTTTCTTCCATCTTTAAAATGATTATTCTATCCCCCCCTGCTTACATGTGCCCCATTGCAGTTTGATGTAGAATAATAATAGCAATAATAATTACAACTGTGCATTTATTTTTTGTTTTTTGTTACTGTTTTGTTAAGAACTTACTGTATGCCAGGCATTTTACTAAGCACTGGGGTAGATACAGCTAATCAGTTTGCACACAGCCCATGTCCAAGACTGGACTCAAAGTCTTAATCCCCATTTTACAGATTAGGTAACTAAGGCACAGAGAATTTAAGTGACTTGCCCAAGATCACACAGCAGACAAGTGCTGGAGCTGGCATTAGAACTCAGGGCCTCTGGCTTCCAGGCCTGTGCAATTTCCACTAGGCCACACAACTTCTTGGTATCCTGTTGCCACCTATCCACCTCATGTGTCCCATCCAGTGAAAGTTGGGTTCCAGGACCTCCTTGTTGGTAATCTTTTCTTGACATTTGGGGTATGAATGGCTCTTTGTGGAACTGATGAAGCTGGTTGGGAAGTCATTCATGAGCCAGAAACAACCTATGTTCTGATTTGTTCTTTAATTGAGTCAAACTCATAACTTTATGATCTGATTTAAAGCTGTAGAGAGCCCTCTACATTTTGGAATCTCACAGTACGTAAAGAGTAGTTATCAAAGATAAAATTGATCATGCATCATAATGCTAATTTTAAAATCATTACTAATTTGAAACATTGCTTTGTTAAGAGGAGTTAGTCATTTAAATTTTACTATGCTTTTAATAATAATAAAGTACTCTGATAACATACTTCTACTGTAAAAAGTGCTGAGCCCATATACATTTTTATTTCCTTGATTTTCTCCAGAAGAAAGGTGAACATTCAACCTCTCTGACTTTCATTTTTTTATAATTGGAATAAATACATTCAAAAACAAAATAGATTTCATTTACTCACTAAGTTCCAAAAACAAAATCAGTGCAGAGCACTGCACTAAGTGCTTGGGAGAGTACAATGTCACGGAATTGGTAGACACATTCCTTGCTCACTGTACTGGACGATTTACCATCCTGTCTCCTTACTGTCTCCTTTCCGTATTGTACTTGAAGACTGACCATCCTGCCTCCGTGTTATCTCCTTCCAATATTGTATTAGGCATTCTGCCCCGGTTTAAATCTCCTTCCTGTGGTAGATCAATCATTTAAGTTTGGGTAGCAATGTGTCAATTACCTTATATGGACCACTCCTAAGAACAGGTTCTGATTGGAGAGTGGAGTACGGGCAACACAAGGTGATTGGGTCGGATTTTGGGAGTGCACTGGAAGAGTTGTGGTCGAGTGGAATGAGGAAATGCTTGCAAATAATGGTACTGGATTTGGTGGCTCAGGGCTGTTCGTCACTCGTACCCCCCTGGGGTGAACAGGTAGGCAGCCACTTTCCGCCCTTTCCTGCTCTCTCGGCTCAATCTCTTGAATCTGTTCATTTCTACACCAAGGTCATGAAACCCTCTCATGCGATTGAGAGATCAGAGTCGTTTCTCTGAAAAAATTCTGTAACACTCACAACATGTCTAGTAGTTAGTAATTGGACTGTGCATGAGACAAAACAGATTAAATTGCTTTGAGAGCTCTAGAGTAACACGACTGTAGTTATCTTTCAGAAGAAGTGTGAATGTATATATGGAAGTAACATGAAATGATTTTGATATACCTAAAAATGAATGGCCATCTATTCAGAATCTTTATTCATTCATTCATTCAATAGTATTTATTGAGCGCTTACTATGTGCAGAGCACTGTACTAAGCGCTTGGGATGAACAAGTCGGCAACAGATAGAGACAGTCCCTGCCGTTTGACGGGCTTACAGTCTAATCGGGGGAGACGGACAGACAAGAACAATGGCACTAAACAGCGTCAAGGGGAAGAACATCTCGTAAAAACCGATGGCAACTAAATAGAATCGAGGCGATGTACAATTCATTAACAAAATAAATAGTGTAATGGAAATATATACAGTTGAGCAGACGAGTACAGTGCTGTGGGGATGGGAAGGGAGAGGTGGAGGAGCAGAGGGAAAAGGGGAAAAAGAGGGTTTAGCTGCGGAGAGGTAAAGGGGGGGTGGCAGAGGGAGTAGAGGGAAAAGAGGAGCTCAGTCTGGGAAGGCCTCTTGGAGGAGGTGAGTTTTAAGTAGGGTTTTGAAGAGGGGAAGAGAATCAGTTTGGCGGAGGTGAGGAGGGAGGGCGTTCCAGGACCGCGGGAGGATATGGCCCAGGGATCGACGGCGGGATAGGCGAGACCGAGGGACGGTGAGGAGGTGGGCAGCCGAGGAGCGGAGCGTGCGGGGTGGGCGGTAGAAAGAGAGAAGGGAGGAGAGGTAGGAAGGGGCAAGGTGATGGAGAGCCTTGAAGCCTAGAGTGAGGAGTTTTTGTCTGGAGCGGAGGTTGATAGGCAACCACTGGAGTTGTTTAAGAAGGGGAGTGACATGCCCCGATCGTTTCTGCAGGAAGATGAGCCGGGCAGCGGAGTGAAGAATAGACTGGAGTGGGGCAAGAGAGGAGGAAGGGAGGTCAGAGAGAAGGCTGACACAGTAGTCTAGCCGGTATATAACGAGAGCCTGTAGCAGTAAGGTAGCCGTTTGGGTGGAGAGGAAAGGGCGAATCTTGGCGATATTGTAGAGGTGAAACCGGCAGGTCTTGGTAACGGATAGGATGTGTGGGGTGAACGAGAGAGACGAGTCAAGGATGACACTGAGATTGTGGGCCTGAGAGACGGGAAGGATGGTCGTGCCATCGATGGTGATAGAGAAGTCTGGGAGAGGACCGGGTTTGGGAGGGAAGATGAGGAGCTCAGTCTTGCTCATGTTGAGTTTTAGGTGGTGGGCCGACATCCAGGTGGAGACGTCCTGGAGGCAGGAGGAGATGCGAGCCTGAAGGGAGGGGGAGAGGACAGGGGCGGAGATGTAGATCTGCATGTCATCTGCGTAGAGATGGTAGTCAAAGCCGTGAGAGCGAATGAGTTCACCGAGGGAGTGAGTGTAAATGGAGAACAGAAGAGGGCCAAGAACTGACCCTTGAGGAACTCCAACAGTTAAAGGATGGGAGGGGGAGGTGGCTCCAGCGAAGGAGACCGAGAATGACCGGCCAGAGAGGTAAGAGGAGAACCAGGAGAGGACAGAGTCCGTGAAGCCAAGGTGAGATAAGGGTGGAGGAGGAGGGGATGGTCTACAGTGTCAAAGGCAGCAGAGAGGTCAAGGAGAATTAGAATGGAGTAGGAGCCATTGGATGTGGCAAGAAGGAGGTCATGGGTGACCTTAGAGAGAGCAGTCTCGGTAGAGTGGAGGGGACGGAAGCCAGATTGGAGGGGGTCTAGGAGAGAATGGGAGTTAAGGAATTCTAAGCATCGATTGTAGATGACTCGTTCTAGGATTTTGGAAAGGAAGGGTAGTAGGGAGATAGGGCGATAACTGGAGGGGGAAGTGGGGTCAAGAGCAGGTTTCTTAGGATGGGGGAGACGTGGGCATGTTTGAACGCAGCGGGGAAGGAGCCATTGGAGATTGAGTGGCTAAAAATAGAGGTTAAGGAAGGTAGGAGGGCAGGGGTGATGGTTCAGAATCTTTAAATAAATAAACTATCCATCTGAGAGATTTATTCATCTTAATATCTAGTATTAGAGGATGAGACCATTGTTGAAATTCAGTAAATGTTCAATCATATTTCAGTGGCTGTTTTCTCATATTTTATATTTTGATCATGCATCGAAATCAGCATGTCTAGAAGTATTGAAATAGGGAAATTTAACATGTCCAAGTTGAAATCTTGCCCCAAAGAACACATGTAATATTTTTGTGTACAAGTTGGGGAGACATACTAAGCCTCTGAAAGCCTAGTCTTCACTTTGAGTAAGATTTTATTGGATCAAACAAAAGATTATAATAGAAGGCAGAAAGGCGGATGAAGAAAAGGTGTATTTAAGAATGATAGTCACTTTAAATCAGACTGTAGAAGTATGCTCAGTAAAGGTGCTGGATAAGATTGGCTTAATATAACCAAAGGCATGGGAGGAAAGAGACAGATTCCACTGGGACCTCAAGATATAATCTTGTTCCTTATTTAATAAGCACTGAAGAGGATCATTATAGAAATAAGGCCATAAGATAGAGCCCAGCCCAAAATTTAGATCTCGAGAAGGTCAGATTAACCAACTTGCCAGTAAAGCAGCGTGGCCTAGTTGAAAGAGCACCAGGCTAGACGTCCAAGGACCAGGTTCTAATCCTGACTCTGCCTCTTGTCTGCTGTGTGACCTCAGGCAAGTCACTTAACTTCTCGGTGCATCAGTTACCTCATCTGTAAAATGGGGATTAAAACTGTGAGCCCCAGGTGGGACAAGGACACTGTTCAACCTGATTATTCTCTTCCCCTAATTCTCTTCCCCTCTTCAAAACCCTACTTAAAGCTCACCTCCTCCAAGAGGCCTTCCCAGACTGAGTTCCTCTTTTTCCCTCTGCTCCGTCTGCCCCGGCACTCCCCCTTCACCTCTCTTCAGCTAAACCCTCTTTTCCCCCCTTTCCCTCTGCTCTTCACCCTCTCCCTTCCCATCCCCTCAACACTGTACTCATCCGCTCAACTGTATATATCTTCATTACCCTATTTGTTTTGTTAATGAGATGTACATCACCTTGATTCTATTTATTTGCTATTGTTTTAATGGGATGTTCATCCCCTGGATTCTATTTATTGCTATTGTTCTTGTCCGTCCTTCTCCCCCGATTAGACTGTAAGCTCGTCAAAGGTCAGGGACTGTCTCTGTTACCGATTTGTACATTGCAAGTGCTTAGTACAGTGCTCTGCACATAATAAGCACTCAATAAATACTATTGAATGAATGAATGAATGATTACCTTCCTTCTACCCCAGCGCTTAAAACAGTGTCTGATGCACAGTAAACACTTAACAAATACCCCCCCCCCAAAAAAAGAGAGAGATGAGGCAGAGGTATGGTGAGAAGGTTGATGTTAGAGGAGCTAAGTGAGCGTGCTGGGTTGCAGATGGAAATCAGTGAGGTGAGATAGTAGGGGGCAAGGTGATTGAGTGCTTTAAAGTCTATGGAAGGAGTTCCTATTTGATGTGGAGGTGGTTGAGTAACCACTGGGCATTCAAGTCTTTATGTTATTGCATTTGTTAAGTGCTTACTTTGTATAAAACACTCTTCTAAGCTATCTCTTTTACTCTGGCCCCTCTATTCACTCCAGCCCCAAAACCAATTTTTAGCCTTGAAAATCACATATGCAAAATCACATTTTGTCATTTGCCTGTGTGTTTTATGACCCTGGTACCTTTGCCTTATTGTATTAAATGCAAGCCACCAGATCTTGGAATGCAGTCAATTTACCAACTTTCACAGAGTACTCATCAAACCATACCTTTCTGCATGGGACATCAGTCAGTGGTATTTATTAAGCATTTACTTTGTGCTGTGCACTATAAAAAGGGCTTGGAAGACAACTGACCATTGATTGGCAGACACAAAACATATTCCTCTCCTCCCTTCCATAATCATTTATGGAACTGACCCTATGCCCACCCTCTACTCAAAAGGAAGAGTTGGTTGGCATATATGTAGGCAGTAGTATCTATATTATACTTTTCATCTTACCTTTGAAAGATTTCATCCTGATTGGCAATTCCTCTTTCATGATTGCAGGGCATGTTGTGAATTTTGCCCTTTATAATAATAATGTTGGTATTTGTTAAGCGCTTACTATGTGCAGAGCACTGTTCTAAGCGCTGGGGTAAACACAGGGGAATCAGGTTGTCCCACGTGGGGCTCACAGTCTTAATCCCCATTTTACAGATGAGGGAACTGAGGCACAGAGAAGTTAAGTGACTTGCCCACAGTCACACAGCTGACAAGTGGCAGAGCTGGGATTCGAACTCATGAGCCCTGACTCCAAAGCCCGTGCTCTTTCCACTGCGCCACGCTGCTATCTTTATCTCCAGCCTATTAGCAAATTAGCAAACAGAAAGTAGAAAGTAGAAGGTAGAAAGCAAATTGCCAACAGGACCTATCATTTCTACTGAAAATTGCTGTCACTTCCCAACCTTAATCAAATGCCATTCTTTCCATTTGTGATAGGGAAGAGATGGGACTGATCTTTCTCCCTGTCTATGCTGTTTCAGATATTGCCTCTAATACCTCCGATTTAGGGCTTTTTTGAACAGTCTGTCTAGACCATATTGTACACTCCTAATTATAGAAGAGATGAGAAAATTTTAGAAATTTCCAAAACCATCTCACGATCATACAATTAAAAATTAAATAGAACAAAGTGAAACAATATTCCTAGCAAAATCAGTTGCTTAGGCCAAGCCAGTGGACCATCATGGGAACGAGAGGGCAGGTTTTCCTAATATAGTTTATGATTTATCATCACTATGATTGGAAAATGTCACCTCAAAAGTTTTGGAAAGACTGCTGTGCTTTTTCTGCAATAACATTTGATCATTTAATTTTGTTACCTTGACCTGCATTTCTAAGCAATATATTGCAAGTTTTCATAAGCTTGCTCCTGTTTAATTCCCCTCTCCAGCACCCATAAACACATGAAGGGTGGCGTTGTCATTAACGAAGCCTAAAAAAGCGGGTTCACAGATACGCTGGAGAATTTTCAAAGAGAATAGGACACGATCCCTATCCTTGGAGAGCTAACAGTGTATTGAAAGATAGAGGATGAATGCAAACTCTCAGGTTTTGGGGTTGTTTTTAGGGAGAGAGGGGTACCATGGGTGGGTGGATATTTGTTGAGCTGCTTTGGTGAATTTTCATTCGTGTTTCAGTGGACTTTTTCTGATTTACTCTCACTGAAGTTTTGCGTTCTACCTGGCTCTGTTTCTAGTAAAACAGAAGCAGCGTGATTTAGTTGAAAGAGCCCGGGCTTGGGAGTCAGAGGTCATGGGTTCTAATCCTGGCTCCACTACTTCTCATCTGTGTGACTTTGGGCAAGTCACTTCACTTCTCTGTGCTTCAGTGACCTCATCTGTCAAATGGGGATTAAGACTGTGAGCCCCACATGAAACAACCTGATAACCTTGTATCTGTTCCAGTGCTTAGAACAGTGCTCTCACATAGTAAGCACTTAACAAGTACCATCATCATTATTATTTTTAAAATAGCCTGGTGGCCTTACCTTCTGTTCCTTTCACTCACATGCTGAATGTACTGCTAATGTTCATTGTGATTTTCACACCTTAGGGTGTGGTGTGATCCACCTCATTCAGTCTTTCCTGCCAGGCCCACCAGAAGTGTCTTGCATCCAGAGCCAGACTCAGCACCACTCAATCAGTAGCGTCTTTAAGCATAGCACTGTACCGAACACTTAGGAGAGTCCAATAGAGTTGGCAGTAAGTATCACTGCACTCGTGGAGCTCACAATCCAACAGGGTAGGCAGCAGGAGGGCAGGAAGCAGGAAAAACTATCGTTTTCTTTGTTTTTGTTCCTTCTATTTCCAGTTCCTTCTGGGGGCCAAGCCCAGGAAATCAGTTAATCAGTGGTATTTATTGAGCACCTACTGTGTGCAGAGTACCGTACTAAGAGCTGTGAGGTTTGTTTGCTTTTTCAAAAATTTCTAAATCCTTTATTTTTATTAATAGCAGTATCATTTGAATCCTCCCTTTCAACCCAACAACAGGAAAGCTGCAACTAGCCTTTCTTCCATCACCCATTCACAAGGAATAACAGAAATCCACTGGGTTGCGGTCCCACAAAGAAGAGTGTTTGTGTTTTCTGGGAGAGTGTGGCCTCACAAATGGGAGTGTGCTTGCTGGATTGTTGCTCCCTGGGTGTATAGATTCTTTTGCTCCTCTTTGCTGAAGATTTCAATTTAGATTTTTGGCCTTCACAACAAGATCCCACATGAAAGCTGGAGAAATCTTTAGGGAAGCCTCAATTTGTTGTAAAAAACAGCTCTTGATGGAGCAGAACTAGTACTGAATGCTTCAATCACTTCTTAAGCATGGCTTCTTACCTGGCCTTTAGCTGGTCTTCACTTTCAGGTCAGGGGCAGGAATGACAGGGCATAAATAACAAGGGTTAAGTGTGTGTATTTGAGTGTGTATAATTTTATAGGTATCTTTTCTAATCTAAGAAAATGCCACTGATTGTAGAATTAATCTATGGGTGTGTGTGTGACTGAAAAGATAAATACAAAATCCACACACTGTGTGGTCATGTTTAAGGTTCTCGGGGCCTGGCACTGCTTTTGTTTTTCAAACAGTCAATCAATTAATGATATTTATTGAGCGCTTTCTCTGTGCAGAGCACTCTACTCAGCGCTTAAGAGAGTACAAATCGATAGAGTTAGTAGGCAGGATCCCAGCCCACAAGGATGTTGCCGTGTTCCTCAAACCGTATGAGATTTTGTTGATCGTTTGTTGTGCACCATTCTGGTCTACCCATGGAAAATGACTCCATGTTTTTAGGTGGGATGCAACATAGAGTAATTCTCTGCAATCAGTGTGGCGGAGGAACATGTCTCCATTTCCCACCAAGGAGAGCCACAGGAAGATCCTGAGGGAGTCTTTCCACTGCCTTTCAACAGTCCCTTGCTTTTTTTAATGGTATTTAATTATGATATTTGTTAAGCGCTTACTGTGTGTCAGACACTGTAATAAGCATTGGATTGTTAAGTGCTTACTATGTGCCAAGCACCATACTAAGCACCGGGTTAGATTCAAGCTAATCAAGTTGGACAGAGTCCATGTCCCACATGGGGCTCACAGTCTTAATCCCCATTTTTTACAGATGAGGGAACCGAGGCACAGAGAAGTTAAGTGACCTGCCCAAGGTCACTCAGCAGATAAGTGGTGGAGCTGAGACTAGGACCCAGGTCCTTCTGACTCCCAGGTCTGGGCTCAATTCGCTAAGCATCAATCTGCTTCTCAGTGTGGGAGTAAATTAGCCTAAGTACATAAGAATCGATCAGTCAAGGGCATATACAGAGCACTTACTGTGTGCGGAACACTCTACTAAGTGCTTGGGAGAGTACGATACAAATGAGGGGTTAGTTGGGGAAGACCTTCTGAAGGTCTTAGGAGGGCATTTTAGGGGGAGACTGGTGGTCTGTCAGACATGAAGGGAGAGGGAGTTCCAGGACAGAGGGCTAAGGGTCAGCAGCAAGATAGTCCCCTCTAGATTGTAAACTCGTTGTGGGCAGGGACTGTGTCTACCAATTTTGTTGTATTGTACTCTCCCAAGCGCTTAGTACAGTGCTATGCACACAGTAAGTGCTCAGTAAATATGATTGAATGAATTAGCAAGGTAAGGTAGGAGTGGGAAAAGCTAATTAAGAGCCTTAAAACTGTCGCAGAGGAGCTTCTGCTTGATACAGAGGTGGATGGGCAACAGTTGGAGGGTTTTTGAAGAGTCGGGAGATGTGGACTGAATTTTTTTTTTTTAAGAAAAATGTTCTGGGCAGCAAAGTGAAGTAAAGACTGGAGTGGGGAGACTGAGAAGGCAAGACGGTCAGTGAGGCAGAGAAGCAGCGTGGCTCAGTGGAAAGAGCACGGGCTTTGGAGTCAGAGGTCACGGGTTTCGAATCCCGGCTCAGCCACTTGTCAGCTGTGTGACTTTGGGCGAGTCACTTAACTTCTCGGTGCCTCAGTTACCTCATCTGTAAAATGGGGATGAAGACTGTGAGCCCCACGTGGGACAACCGGATTCCCCTGTGTCTACCCCAGCGCTTAGAACAGTGCTCGGCACATAGTAAGTGCTTAACAAATACCAACATTATTATTATTATTATTAGTCAGGGTGGGATTATAAGTGCTTGAATTAATGTGGTGGCCATTAGGATGGAGTGGAAAAGGACAGATTCAAGAGATGTTATAAATGTAGAACTGACAGGATTTGGTGACAGACCAAATATGTGGGTTGAGTGAGAGAGATGAGTTGAGGATAATGCCATGGTTACGGGCTTGTGAGACAGGGTGGAAGGTGATGTTCTCTACGCTAATAGAAAAGTCATTGTGAGGACAGAGTATGGGTGGGAAGATGCGGAATTCTGTTTTGGACATGTTCACTTTGAGATGTCAGCAAGAGACTTAAATAGATATGAAACTGCAGAAGAGAGAGAGGTTGGGGCTGGAGAGGTAGACCTTGGGGTCCATAGATTTGGGGAGTCGTGGGAGCAAAGGCGTTCTCCTTCAACGGAGATGGAGAATAGAAGGGGATCCAGGATTGAGCTCTGAGGGATTCCCAGAGTTAGAGCATGGGAGGCAGAGGAGGAGCTCTTGAAAGAGTCAGAGGAGGAGCGGCCAGAGAGAAAGGGGGAGAAACAGGAGAGGACAGTGTCAGTGGAAACAAGGTTGGACGTTTCCAGGAGAGGGAAGATAGCAGCTTTTGTGGATTGTAATTATCCTGTTTGTGGTCGGTATGCTAAATACAAAATCATCATTTTTCTGAAGGAAAAAACAATAAATTTGCCCTAAGGCTGTGAGGTTTGAAATGTTTTAGTCATTTATTCTCTAAGTAGAAATATCATCCTGCAAGACTAAGCTGCTAACAGTAATCAAATTGTACCCTCACACTGTCATAATTAGCCTGAAATATATACTCCTCTGATGTTTCCTTGATTAATATATGGAGCTGTAATCAGGCTAGAGTGAATAAGAATAGAGCATGACTTTCTCCGAGTACACTCTTTTAAAGTTTCCTGATGATTTGCCTGAAGATGGGGAGGTTCCAACTTGGTGTCTGCCTCAAGAGCCTTCAGTTCCCATAATTTTCTGGAAGTTTTCCTTCCTTGCTGCAGCACTATCTGCAGGTCACTCCCTGGGAAGGAAAACCTCCAGAGAATTGTGGGAACTGAAGGCTGTTGAGGCGAACACGAAGATCTGGGTCCCACCTGGATTTTTTCCCAGAGATGGAGGAGAAACACTGCCAGGAAGATGTGGGATGTGGAAAGAAGTGTGCCTGCTCTACCCTCTCCAGAGGCCCCCATTTATCCCAGATTTTCCTGGATCTTCAGCCTGAGCCCTAACTCTGCACTTCCCCCATCCTGCTCCAATCAAGGAAGAACACCGCAGGTTTTTCACAGAGAAGCAGGAGAAAAGAATATATCCTATTTTTTTCCCTTCCACTTATTTGAAGTTTATTATCAGGCTCCAGAAGGTATTGAAGCTCCACCAGACTTATAAAGCCCCAAACCCCGACGATCACATCCAATCTGCTCCCCCTAACCCCTTTCTTTCTGTGGTTCCCCTTTTCCGGAGTTATTTGCTCTGGCTATGAAAGATGTAATCCAGGAGAGCTGGGAAAGAGAGTCCTGCTGCCATTGAGAAGCAGCATGACCTAGGGGATTAAGCAGGGACCTAGGAGTCAGAAGGACGTGGGTTCTAATGCTTGGCTTCACCGCTTGTGTGCTGTGTGACCTAGGGCAAATCACTCAACTTCTGCTGAGCCTCAGTTCAATCACTGCAAAATGGGGATTAAGACTGGGAGCCCCATGTGGACAGGACTGTGTCCAACCTCATTAATTGGAATCTACCCCAGCGCTTAATACAGAGCCTGGCACATAGTAAGAGCTTAACAAGTACTGTAACCCTCTCCGCCTGCCGCCCCCCAAAAAACCCGGCAAATTTGTCCACCAATTAGATCCTGCGTGGAGAATCATCAGAGAAGGGGGCAGTAGAGGCAGAGTGTAAATCATGTTTTCTTGGCATAATCCTAGTACAGAGCCCCAATATTTACCTATTTGGTTCAAATAGAGAATTAAGGAACATGTAGAAAGCAGAGGAACCCTGCTTTCCCCACATGACTTGCAAGTGTCCACTGCCGATCCTTTGGGGATCCTGAATGCAAGATTGGACAAATGCCTCAGAGGTCTTTGGGGGAAATCAGTTCAGAGGTAGTTCGGTGTCCTCAAACGGACCATTTCCTGGATCAAGGGGAGATTTTCTGTTCTCAGGAGCTGTGGTGATTTCTACTTTCTAAAAGTAGCCCTGGAAGCCCAAGCTGACAGCAAGCACGCAGAGAGAGAACAAAGAACCTTGGCCCTGGACCCCCTTTAAGGACCTCCGTGGGCCCATGAACCCCACTCGGAGACATCCTGCACAAACGTCATTCTGCCTCCCCGAGAAACACCAGTATTTGATCAAAGCGGCAGTTGGACTATGACAACATCTCAGGTTCTTGGTACATTTTTCAACTCAAACTTGTTGGTGTCTCCTATTTTCCTTTCCGAGCCACAGCCAGGATTTCTCTTGGGTTAAGGGCTAGCAACTAGAGGCCAGGGTTGCCATCCGATTCGCTAGAAAAGGGAAGGAGGCTGGGGGACCCTATCAGGTCTTGGCTAAATTAGAAAAACACATTATCCATATTAAAAAGAACCTGAAGAAACCCCTGGCTGCAAAATTAAGGGACAGGGCTTTGGAGTCAGGAAATATTGCATTCTAACCCAAATTCAAGACACGAGAACATCAGATGTCAGAAATATAAAACCAGCTCCTTTTTTAGCTTTCTATTTTTTAATCTCCATTTTTAGTAATTTGCTATTTAGCAGCATTCCCTTTCCCTAGAATTTTAGAATTCTTTTCTTGACAAGCATTCTTTTTTCTGTTTCTCTATGGTTGCTTTTTCTGTCCTTTCCCATTTCCGAGTGAACATTGTGGTCCCACTGGTGATCAGAAACATGCTTGCCATGTCTACCAAATGCCTTGCATAGTACCACTATTAAACCTCGGTTTTCCTCCTCACCAAAACCCTGAACTGCTGCTGAAGAACAGTAGAAGGAGCTCTATTCTCCCCCAGTATCGGGGGGAAATGGACTCTTAAGGAGACGATAGAGTTACTTTCAGGACAGACTGGAGGGGGAAGAAGGGATCATACAACATGAAGAGAGGTAAGTCCCTGTGAATACTAGGGAAAGAGAAGGAAAGGAAGAGATGCCACAAAGCTGTGTAGCAGCTACACAAATAGGGGCTCTTCAGAGCCGGAAAGGCAGCAAAATTCTGCCAGGTATTGAAACAGAAAAATATGGAGAGGAGAAAAATATCAAATAGAAAGGTTATGTCAGTCTCTGACCCAGAGGTCTAAATGACTGGGAATAAAGGTGGGAGTGGGAAGAGTGGTGGAAATAACAGGAAAGGGGCAAGGAACTTGCAGGAGCTTAGGGGAAGAGAGGCAGGAGAGGGAGAGAAATCCTGGGCATGAGGAAACTGCCGAGAGGCCATCTGACTCTTCTCAGCACCCCCGTCACTCAGTCGTCCGATTGCATTTATTGAGTGCTTACCGTGTGCAGAGCACTAAGCTAAACTCTTGAGAGAGTACGGTATAACCGAGTAGTCATGTTCCCCGCCCACTAGCTCTCCTGCCCATATTTCTGCCAATTCTTGGAAAAACCACAAGAAGGTTGTAGAATAGTTAGAGATTATTGACTCTATTATTGACAAGCAGACTCTTGTTGTCTGAGTCTGAGCAGACTCAGACTCTTGAGAAGCAGCGTGGCTCACTGGAAAGAGCACGGGCTTTGGAGTCAGAGGTCATGGGTTCAAACCCCAGCTCTGCCACTTGCCAGCTGTGTGACTTTGGGCAAGTCACTTAACTTCTCGGTGCCTCAGTTCCCTATCTGTAAAATGGGGATTAAGACTGTGAGCCCCACGTGGGACAACCTGATTCCCCTGTGTCTACCCCAGTGCTTCAGAACAGTGCTCAGCCACATAGTAAGCGCTTACAAAATACCAACATTATTATTATTATTACAAGATTTCCTCGCTGCAGTAATACAGAAGAATAGTCAGAAACTCATCCTCGCGACACTGGTAGAGCTGAAGCAAAATTCATTACCAGAGGAAATTGGGCTGTCAAAAAAGATCATCTTGTTGCAAGAAGGGTTGGGCAAATACATGAACGAGAAATACACAGTGCATCATTAGAAGGGAAAATTAGCCATGTTAGAGGGAAAATTAGGGATGAGGGTTGTTGTCACGGAGCGCAAACCGTGACCCTGTGTCTCCAAGGGTTCTCTGATGCCCTTGGGGAAGGCAAAATCCTGAGCTGGGTCTGACCCTCGCTTCCATTCTTTTGTTCTTTTATCCTAAGCTTTGGATAGATTGATTTACTGTTAGTTTTGAGGACCAATTAGGTTCCCTTAGAAGATATTGGCCTCTCTGTGCAGCTTTATAACCCCACTGTGTTTATGACACGTAGTATCATCCTAAGGCCATCCAAAAGAGATGTGATAAAGAGCTGGCATGGATGAGGCTAATCAACCAAAAGTATTTATTGAGTTCTTACCGTGTGCAGAGCTCTGGACTGAGCGTTCAGAAGTGTACGATATAAAAGAGTGAGTAAGGGTGAGATCCCTGCCCTTAAGGGGTTGGAGCTTCCAATGAGTGGGAATTCTGTCACTCATGGTTTCCCAAGGAAAAAAGGGAGGGAGGACTTTCTTCTCCCTGGACCAAGTGGGGCGCCTTGTTCACAGCCTCTCATACATAATAGGGAGGAGAAGGCTTGGTGGTTTTCCTGTGCTCTTCAAATTCCTTGGTGCAGAGTGCCAGTTTGGCCCAGCATTTCTGGGTTTTTTACATTTTCTAACCTTTCATTCAATAGTATTTATTGAGCGCTTACTATGTGCAGAGCACTGTACTAAGCGCTTGGGATGAACAAGTCGGCAACAGATAGAGACAGTCCCTGCCGTTTGACGGGCTTACAGTCTAATCGGGGGAGACGGACAGACAAGAACAATGGCAATAAACAGCGTCAAGGGGAAGAACATCTTGTAAAAACAATGGCAACTAAATAGATCAAGGCGATGTACAATTCATTAACAAAATAAATAGGGTAACGAAAATATATACAGTTGAGTGGACGAGTACAGTGCTGTGGGGATGGGAAGGGAGAGGAGGAGGAGCAGAGGGAAAAGGGGAAAATGAGGCTTTAGCTGCGGAGAGGTAAAGGGGGGATGGCAGAGGGAGTAGAGGGAGAAGAGGAGCTCAGTCTGGGAACGCCTCTTGGAGGAGGTGATTTTTAAATAGGGTTTTGAAGAGGGGAAGAGAATCAGTTTGGCGGAGGTGAGGAGGGAGGGCGTTCCAGGACCGCGGGAGGACGTGACCCAGGGGTCGACGGCGGGATAGGCGAGACCGAGGGACGGTGAGGAGGTGGGCGGCAGAGGAGCGGAGCGTGCGGGGTGGGCGGTAGAAAGAGAGAAGGGAGGAGAGGTTAGGAAGGGGCAAGGTGATGGAGAGCCTTGAATCCTAGAGTGAGGAGTTACAGACGAGGAAGTAATCTAAGTGCTACGGAGAGCACGAGTACCTAAGTAGTTCGGTGACACGGAACTGCTGAAGTGGGAGTTGAGGGATTTAGGATGGGGACGTAGGGAACATACAGAAGAAATAAAAGGCCTGAACCTTTCCCTTGAGGAATTAAAGTCTAATAAGAAATGCAAGCACACATAGTGTGTAGCGGAACCTTAAAGCTGGACATGAAGTGGAAT